>NW_026286761.1:0-20954 GCF_023373465.1 Oncorhynchus keta | reverse complement strand
CCTTCTTCTACTCTCCTCTCCTTCTTCTCCTCTCCCCTCTCCTTCTCTCTCTCTCCTCTCCCTTCTCTCCCTCTCTCTCCTTTCTCCACCTGAGCAGCCTTGCATGTAATATGTAGTTTGTTTATATATATATATATATATGTCTTATATAGTCTATATGGCCAGTTATTTATGTGAACTATTTATATATATATTCATAATATAATATATTTATTTATATATATTTATTTATATATATATATATATATATATATATATATATATATATATATATATATATATATATATTTATATATATATATATAATTTACATATATGTAGTGTAAGTGTGTGTAACATGTAGCTGTTTATATATATATATATTTATATATATAATATAGTATATATATATATAAAACATATATATATATATGCAACTTATAACAGATAAATATAAATATATAAAGTCTTAATAGCGTTACTTTTCAATTATTATGAAATAGTGGGAGCAGGAGAAAGAACGTGAGGGAAAGACAAGAATTAGTGAACATATAGATAACAGTGTTTGTTTGAACGTGAATAGTGAGAACATTAAGCATACATCTTTGCAAGACATATACAGACATCTTCAAGTATATATTCGACAACAACTTATTTCGAGTATATGTACGAGTGAACAACTGTTCAGTAGCTTCAGAACGAACAACTTTAGAGTGTATATATTTCAGACAACAACTATTGTATGTTGTTAGCAACTCTTTAGACATAACAGACGAACAACAACAGTATATTATAACGAACAACAACAACAGGTATGTCATATTCGAACGACAACAACAGTGATATATTTCAGACGAACAACAACAAAGTGTCGTAACCGGTTGACAACATTTCAGGGTGTGTGTTTCGACGACGATGATAGGGTGTATTATATGCGAGACAGGCAACAACGGTATCTTGAACGAGCAACTTTCAGTGTGTCATATTCGATGACAACAACTCGAGTATTATCCTTTCGACGAACAACTTTCAGTGTATATTCAGACAGACAACAACAGAATTTTCATATTCAGACAGATAACATTTCGTTGATAAGTGACTCGACCAACAACAGAGTATATATGAACAGGCAACAACAACAGGTATCATCTTTGAACAACAACTCTTTAACAAATCGCGACAGACATAATAGGGAACATATACATTCACTACGTTTGAAAATAAAACATACCCGACGTTAATAGCGATGATTGTTGTGTTTGTGCATTGTATGTATATGATGTAAATATAACACAACTATATTTAGCAGAGATAAATATTCTCCATGCAAGTACTTATTTAGCAACCTGTCCATTGCAATAGAAATGAAATTAGACAACTCATTTCAACATCAGTGTACAGTTAGTAGTTGCAGTTTGTATTATTTCAGTGCAATATAAATGTTTTTATTCATGTAACTCATAATCCCTTAATGTGCACAAGTAACTATCTGGTTGTATTCACAGAAACGAGTAATAGAAATGTTAACATTTATGCGATAGGTATGATAACAGTGATAAGATAAATAAGGTGGCGTTGGCAGATAACATTGATGAATAACATAGATAATGTAATAACATTCAAAAATTACGTCAGTGCAGTTTAAATAACATTTCAAATATGGCAGCATTACGCGTATCAGTCAATGATGACGTTTATAAACGTAAAAGACATTTCTTTGACTGTGACAGATCAGCAGTAGACATTATAAATATATGTATCTACATTTCTTATTATAATGTTGATCTCCTTTATAAAGTATAGTAAATTTTTATTGCCTTCTATTTTAATGTGTTTGTGACGTGTGGGGCAAAACATATAGCAACTTTATAGGCGGTTGATCAGATATTATGTACATAGATATATATAAAATAAATAATAAGGCAGAATCAAAAACGATGATGCAGCTGGTTTATCTTCAACCGTGTAAATGATATGTTGACGTTGTTGACGTGTTGTTTTGGTTTATAATGTTTATGTTATTATATATTATTTATATTATTAACATAATATTTATATATTATATATTATTATAATATTTATTATATATAATATATATGTTATAACTAATAATATTATATTACCTTGTTTGTTTGACAGTGTTAACAATAATGTTATGTTATTCTTATGTTTATATTATTCAATAATATTATGTATTTACCTTTATAGTATTATATTTATTATTGTTATTTATTCCTTATTCCTTTTATTCCTTAAACAATTGTTTATGTGTTAACAATATTGTTTATATTTATTATATATATTATTATATATTTATTATATTATTATTTATATTATATAGTATATATTAATATTATTATATATTATTATATATGTTTATTAGCCTTTACGATGTGCAACAGTAACTTATTTCAATATGAAGCAAATAGTATAGTTATTTAATTGAAAAAAATACAAGTAAATTAGCAGATATAAGAACAACTTTCAACGACTAGTCAGTCATAGATACAGACAAAACTATCAGTAACAGTCAGTTGAGCTTATATATTAACTAGCACAGTATAGTATATATTACCTTATATTATATACCTTTTATGTTTGCCTTAGTATGAGTTCTGTTTCTCCACTACCATATACTACAATACACTACTATATACTACTAATGCCCTGGAAGCCAATACACTACCATATACTACAACACTACTATATACTACTACAATACACTACCATATACTACCATACACTACTATATACTACTACAATACACTACCATATACTACCATACACTACTATATACTACTACAATACACTACAATACACTACTATATATTACTAATGCCCTGGAAGCCAATATCACTTTTAAATAGGAAATGACTGGACGAGTCTAGCAGCAGGTTCACTGCTTCTCTGTGTGAGTCACAGTTAGAGGAGACAGGCCTGGGTCAAGGATCAAATGCATGTCTCTATACAGCCACACTACTATGGCCTACAACACACTACTATATACTACTACACACTACTATATACTACTATATACTACTACACACTACTATATACTACTACACACTAATATATACTACGACACACTACTATATACTACTATATACTTACTTACAGTCATGTGTGCATACATTCTACGTATGGGTGGTCCCGGGAATCGAACCCACTACCCTGGCGTTACAAGCGCCATGCTCTACCAACTGAGCTACAGAAGGACCACCCATACGTAGAATGAAGGATAAGGAAGGATCACTAATGTAATGATAACAATCTGCATGTTTCTATCATGTTTCTATCATGTTTCTATCATGTTTCTATCATGTTTCTATCATGTTTCTATCACGCTGAACAGGTAGCTTTTTATTTGTAGTGTTGTATAATCCAGATGACTGTGGTGTGGAAGTGAAGGTTCTGTGTTACTGCTGCTATAACCAACATGGTTCAGGATGACATCCCTATGGTACATCCCTATGGTACATCCCTATGGTACATCCCTATGGTACATCCCTATGGTACATCCCTATGGTACAAGTCTGGAATATCAGAATGAAAAGAGCGGTGCATTCCAAAAGGCCCCCTACTTCCTATTTAGTGCACTGCCCTTGGTCAAATGTAGTGCACTATATATGGCAAAAGTGTTCCATTTGGGACATAACCAAGCATGAACAGATACGTATCAACCTCATTTCGTCTGTCTGCCAAACTTTATTTGTTGTCTTCATGGAAAATGAACTGTAAGTTGTATCTCTCTGAAAGAGAAATGGCTTGTATAATTTATCATAGCTGAAGCTCATGTCTGATTTGGCACTGTAAGTAGCTGATATAAATGCTTGGAAAAGTGACCAAGATTATTCTTTAGAAGGTCGTTTGAGCACTGAGCTCATGGGGCCCTGTACCGTGGTGATGGGCAGGTAGTTGGACATGCATCATCTGCCCTGTACCGTGGTGATGGGCAGGTAGTTGGACATGCATCATCTGCCCTGTACCGTGGAGATGGGCAGGTAGTTGGACATGCATCATCTGCCCTGTACCGTGGTGAAGGGCAGGTAGTTGGACATGCATCATCTGTCCTGTACCGTGGAGATGGGCAGGTAGTTGGACATGCATCATCTGCCCTGTACCGTGGTGATGGGCAGGTAGTTGGACATGCATCATCTGCCCTGTACCGTGGAGATGGGCAGGTAGTTGGACATGCATCATCTGCCCTGTACCGTGGAGATGGGCAGGTAGTTGGACATGCATCATCTGCCCTGTACCGTGGAGATGGGCAGGTAGTTGGACATGCATCATCTGCCCTGTACCGTGGAGATGGGCAGGTAGTTGGACATGCATCATCTGCCCTGTACCGTGGAGATGGGCAGGTAGTTGGACATGCATCATCTGCCCTGTACCGTGGTGATGGGCAGGTAGTTGGACATGCATCATCTGCCCTGTACCGTGGAGATGGGCAGGTAGTTGGACATGCATCATCTGCCCTGTACCGTGGTCAACCAAGCACAAACTGTACACAGTACTGAAGCTGCTATATCATGATGAAGCCAGGATGTTTGCTTAAGGAGAAGCGTGCTGGTGTGCATTGTGTGTGTGTGTGTGCTCGCGCATGTGAGTCACCCACGCTTTCATCTGATAAGACGTCCAGTCTCTGGTTCGGCCCTCCTCTATCCAGTCTCTGGTTCGGCCCTCCTCTATCCAGTCTCTGGGTTGGCTCTCCTCTGTCCAGTCTCTGGTTTGGTTCTCCTCTATCCAGTCTCTGGTTCGGCCCTCCTCTATCCAGTCTCTGGTTCGGCCCTCCTCTATCCAGTCTCTGGTTTGGCTCTCCTCTGTCCAGTCTCTGGTTTGGCTCTCCTCTGTCCAGTCTCTGGTTTGGCTCTCCTCTGTCCAGTCTCTGGTTTTGTCCTCCTCTATCCAGTCTCTGGTTTGGCTCTCCTCTGTCCAGTCTCTGGTTTGGCTCTCCTCTGTCCAGTCTCTGGTTTGGCTCTCCTCTGTCCAGTCTCTGGTTTGGCTCTCCTCTGTCCAGTCTCTGGTTTGGCTCTCCTCTATCCAGTCTCTGGTTTGGCTCTCCTCTATCCAGTCTCTGGTTTGGCTCTCCTCTGTCCAGTCTCTGGTTTGGCTCTCCTCTGTCCAGTCTCTGGTTTGGCTCTCCTCTGTCCAGTCTCTGGTTTGGCTCTCCTCTGTCCAGTCTCTGGTTTGGCTCTCCTCTGTCCAGTCTCTGGTTTGGCTCTCCTCTGTCCAGTCTCTGGTTTGGCTCTCCTCTGTCCAGTCTCTGGTTTGGCTCTCCTCTGTCCGGTCTCTGGTTTGGTTCTCCTCTGTCCAGTCTCTGGTTTGGCCCTCCTCTGTCCAGTCTCTGGGTTGGCTCTCCTCTATCCAGTATCTGGTTTGGCCCCCCTCTATCCAGTCTCAGGGTTGGCTCTCCTCTGTCCGGTCTCTGGTTTGGCTCTCCTCTGTCCAGTCTCTGGTTTGGCTCTCCTCTGTCCAGTCTCTGGTTTGGCTCTCCTCTGTCCAGTCTCTGGTTTGGCCCTCCTCTGTCCAGTCTCTGGTTTGGCTCTCCTCTGTCCAGTCTCTGGTTTGGCTCTCCTCTATCCTTCCATCTCCGGTTTCAACATGCATTGTATCTTAATACTGTGTTTAGTTATTTACCCATGTCTTCAAGTGGATCTGTCTGTTTGACAGTCCAGGCTGTTATTGCTGTGAATGCCTTTCCTCTTGACCTCTCCTCCTTTGGCTGTGTGACTTCCTAGAGAACACAAGCAGCTCTTGTCACTTCCTAGAAAACACAAGCAGCTGAATCACATCCTAATTTGTTGGAGCGTAAATCATAATCCACAGACGCTAGGACGCGATAGTTCAGCGTCCCATTCCTACGTTGTTCTGAGACCACCATCAACAGGGGGATGCTCAGCCTGAACGTCCCCACAATTCCCAACCCTGTTCTCTATTCATTTGACTGTGTTGACAAGACAGTCGGAGAAATTGCTTTGAGCTCCGTACCGGTCCAATATATAGAACACTGCTGTGTGTTGCGGTACAGGTGTTGGACTCTGATTAACACGGCACAGAACCAGTTATATCATGTCCATATTAGTAGATGCAATATGCCTTTCCTTGCAGTGAGGGGAGCAAACTGGACTCTTCTGCTGTCATGTTCTCCATATCAGCTCATTATAAAATATGACCAGTCGATGTCAAATAAGACTGTACAGTAACTGACCATAATTGAATAATCACTCAAACTCCCTTCAGCTCACTCAGTTCCACCCCAAGGTGCTGTGCCTTTTAAGTCTTCCAGTTGTTTTCACGGCCCAGAACATCTCTTTAATAAAGTTGTTTTCACGGCCCAGAACATCTCTTTGATAAAGTTGTTTTCACGGCCCAGAACATCTCTTTAATAAAGTTGTTTTCACGGCCCCGAACATCTCATTGATAAAGTTGTTTTCACGGCCCAGAACATCTCTTTAATAAAGTTGTTTTCACGGCCCCGAACATCTCATTGATAAAGTTGTTTTCACGGCCCAGAACATCTCATTGATAAAGTTGTTTTCACGGCCCAGAACATCTCATTAATAAAGTTGTTTTCACGGCCCAGAACATCTCTTTAACACTAAGTCTGTACGTGGATTCCTCCTAATTAAAGTTGTAATTCATTTGAATAAAGGTGAGCGGCCAGGTCTTGTAAAGCTGACAAAGTTTTAGGATCCAAGGAGGTTAATACTCAATACTATGACCCAGGGCAGTGTTGGTCTATGTACTTAATATTATGACCCAATTACTGACAACCTGCTAGAAACCTGCTGTACTCCACATAGTAAAACTAGCCAGCTCCCTTCAGCTCTTAAACACCATGCTTCACTAGATAGCTCTGAAACACCATGCTTCACTAGATTAACACTAGCCAGCTACCGTCAGCTCTGAAACACCATGCTTCACTAGATTAACACTAGCCAGCTACCCCCAGCTCTGAAACATCATGCTTCACTAGATTAACACTAGCCAGCTACCCCCAGCTCTGAAACACCATGCTTCACTAGATTAACACTAGCCAGCTACCGTCAGCTCTGAAGCACCATGCTTCACTAGATTAACACTAGCCAGCTACCCCCAGCTCTGAAACACCATGCTTCACTAGATAGCTCTGAAACACCATGCTTCACTAGATTAACACTAGCCAGCTACCGTCAGCTCTGAAACACCATGCTTCACTAGATTAACACTAGCCAGCTACCCCCAGCTCTGAAACACCATGCTTCACTAGATTAACACTAGCCAGCTACCCCCAGCTCTGAAACACCATACTTCACTAGATTAACACTAGCCAGCTACCCCCAGCTCTGAAATAACATGCTTCACTAGATTAACACTAGCCAGCTACTCCCAGCTCTGAAACACCATGCTTCACTAGATTAACACTAGCCAGCTACCCCCAGCTCTGAAATAACATGCTTCACTAGATTAACACTAGCCAGCTACTCCCAGCTCTGAAACACCATGCTTCACTAGATTAACACTAGCCAGCTACTCCCAGCTCTGAAACACCATGCTTCACTAGATTAACACTAGCCAGCTACCGTCAGCTCTGAAACAACATGCTTCACTAGATAGCTCTGAAACACCATGCTTCACTAGATTAACACTAGCCAGCTACCCCCAGCTCTGAAACACCATGCTTCACTAGATTAACACTAGCCAGCTACCGTCAGCTCTGAAACACCATGCTTCACTAGATTAACACTAGCCAGCTACCCCCAGCTCTGAAACACCATGCTTCACTAGATTAACACTAGCCAGCTACCGTCAGCTCTGAAACACCATGCTTCACTAGATTAACACTAGCCAGCTACCCCCAGCTCTGAAACACCATGCTTCACCAGATTAACACTAGCCAGCTACCCCCAGCTCTGAAACACCATGCTTCACTAGATTAACACTAGCCAGCTACCCCCAGCTCTGAAACACCATGCTTCACTAGATTAACACTAGCCAGCTACCCCCAGCTCTGAAACACCATGCTTCACCAGATTAACACTAGCCAGCTACCCCCAGCTCTGAAACACCATGCTTCACCAGATTAACACTAGCCAGCTACCCCCAGCTCTGAAACACCATGCTTCACTAGATTAACACTAGCCAGCTACACCCAGCTCTGAAACACCATTCTTCACTAGATTAACACTAGCCAGCTACCCCCAGCTCTGAAATAACATGCTTCACCAGATTGAGCTACTCTGTCTGAAATACATATGAGGTTACTTGTTTTTCCTGGGGAGAGCACATGGGGGGGGGGGACTTCTGTTGTTCTCTCTCTCTCCCCAGTGTGTTTGAGTCTTATCCAACACAGAGATAAAAAAAAGCCTTGATTGGATCAAAGAGAACGCTCTGGGAGTTCCAGACAGCTGAATTCCTCCTCGATCACAGACGCAGGTGTCTGCAATGCAACAAGCAGCCCTTTGGGATCAGGGGGAGACTGGGGAGAACGCTGGTAATGAGGACAAGTAAGATCAAATTAAAATTGTATTTGTCACAAGCACTGAATACAACAGGTGTAGACTTCAGTGAAATGCTTACTTACGAACCTATTCCAAAAGCCAACAAAAAAACACACAAATATTTGCTCAATATTAAAGAAATGGTAACACAATAATAACGAGGCTATTTACAGGGAGTACTGAGTCAATGTGCAGAGGTACCAGGTAGTAGCATGGCTATATACAGGGAGTACTGAGTCAATGTGCAGAGGTACCAGGTAGTAGCATGGCTCTATACAGGGAGTACTGAGTCAATGTGCAGAGGTACCAGGTAGTAGCATGGCTCTATACAGGGAGTACTGAGTCAATGTGCAGAGGTACCAGGTAGTAGTAGCATGGCTATATACAGGGAGTACTGAGTCAATGTGCAGAGGTACCAGGTAGTAGCATGGCTATATACAGGGAGTACTGAGTCAATGTGCAGAGGTACCAGGTAGTAGCATGGCTCTATACAGGGAGTACTGAGTCAATGTGCAGAGGTACCAGGTAGTAGCATGGCTATATACAGGGAGTACTGAGTCAATGTGCAGAGGTACCAGGTAGTAGCATGGCTATATACCTATATACAGGGAGTACTGAGTCAATGTGCAGAGGTACCAGTTAGTTGAGATAGTTGAGGTAATACAGTATGTACATGAGTGTATGGGTAAAAGTGACTAGTCTATATATACATTTCATGGCCAAAAGTATGTGGACACCTGCTCATCAAACGTCTTATTCCAAAATTATGGGCATTAATATGGAGTTGGTCCCCCCCCTTTGCTGCTATAACAGCCTCCACTCTTCTGGGAAGGCTTTCCACTAGATGTTGGAACATTTGCTGCTATAACAGCCTCCACTCTTCTGGGAAGGCTTTCAACTAGATGTTGGAACATTGATGTGAGGACTTGCTTCCATTCAGCCACAAGAGCATTGGTGAGGTCGGGTACTGATGTTGGGCGATTAGGCCTGACTCTTGGTCAGCATTCCAATTCATCCCAAAGTTGTTCGATGGGGTTGAGGTCAGGGCTCTGTGCAGGCCAGTCAAGTTCCTCTACACTGATATCAACAAACCATTTCTGTATGGACCTCGCTTTGTGCACGGGGGGGCATTGTCGTGCTGGAACAGGAAATGGTCTTCCCTAAACTGTTACCACAAAGTTGGAAGCACAGAATCATCTAGAAATTGCGTTGCTTCCAGAGGCTACACGCTACAGTACTCTGTGGTCTGGTTCTGTGAGCTGGTGCGACCTACCACTTCAGTACTCTGTGGTCTGGTTCTGTGAGCTTGTGTGACCTATCACTTCAGTACTCTGTGGTCCGGTTCTGTGAGCTGGTGTGACCTATCACTTCAGTACTCTGTGGTCCGGTTCTGTGAGCTGGTGTGACCTACCACTTCAGTACTCTGTGGTCCGGTTCTGTTGGCTGGTGTGACCTATCACTTCAGTACTCTGTGGTCCGGTTCTGTGAGCTGGTGTGACCTACCACTCAGTACTCTGTGGTCTGGTTCTGTGGCTGGTGTGACCTATCACTTCAGTACTCTGTGGTCGTTCTGTGAGCTGGTGTGACCTATCACTTCAGTACTCTGTGGTCCGGTTCTGTGAGCTGGTGTCACCTATCACTTCAGTACTCTGTGGTCCCGTTTCTGTGAGCTGGTGTGACCTACCACTTCAGTACTCTGTGGTCCGGTTCTGTGAGCTGGTGTGACCTATCACTTCAGTACTCTGCGGTCCGGTTCTGTGAGCTGGTGACCTACCACTTCAGTAATCTGTGGTCCTGTTCTGTGAGCTGGTGTGACCTACCACTTCAGTACTCTGGTGGTCTGGTTCTGTGAGCTGGTGTGACCTACCACTTCAGTACTCTGTGGTCCGGGTTCTAAGGCTGGTGTGACCTATCACCTCAGTACTGTGGTCCGGTTCTGTTGGCTATGTGACCTATCACTTCAGTACTCTGTGGTCCGGTTCTGTGAGCTGGTGTGACCTACCACTTCAGTACTCTGTGGTCCGGTTCTGTTGGCTGGTGTGACCTATCACTTCAGTACTCTGTGGTCCGGTTCTGTTGGCTGGTGTGACCTATCACCTCAGTACTCTGTGGTCCGGTTCTGTGAGCTGGTGTGACCTACCACTTCAGTACTCTGTGGTCCGGTTCTGTTGGCTGGTGTGACCTATCACCTCAGTACTCTGTGGTCCGGTTCTGTTGGCTGGTGTGACCTACCACTTCAGTACTCTGTGGTCCCGTTCTGTGAGCTGGTGTGACCTATCACTTTAGCAATCAATCAAATGTATTTATATAGCCCTTCGTACATCAGCTGATATCTCAAAGTGCTGTACAGAAACCCAGCCTAAAACCCCAAACAGAAAGCAATGCAGGTGTAGAAGCACGGTGGCTAGGAAAAACTCCCTAGAAAGCACTCTGCGGTCCCGTTCTGTGGCCTACCACTTTGCGGCTGAGCCGTTGTTGCTTCTAGACGTTTCCACTTCACAATAATACCACTTACAGTTGACCGGGGCAGCTCTAGCAGGACACATTTGATGAACTGACTTGTTGGCAAGGTGGCATCCTCGGTTGGTGCTGAGCTCTTAGTTTTTTACAATTACTTTGGCACTAATTTCGGAACCTTGATGTAATTTAAAAAAAACTCTGGACACAAAACTCACAACGAATGATCAAAATTCACATTTTTCAAAACTAACACTTTTTCCAATTGCTTGGATACGATACACATAAACTAAGATCATTTGTTCACACTACATGGCCAAATGAGTGGATTTTACTCTATATACTCTATATATTGAGGTCTGTAGAGCTGATGGCGTGACCTATGTCATTGTGTGGGATAATGTCAGGTTCCACCATGCTCCAATGGTGCAAAGCATGATTTCAGGCCCATCCACAATTTACCACCTTGTACTTACCCCCATGCTCTCCTTCCCTTAGCCCGATTGAGGAATGTTTCTCCACATGGAGGTGGAAGGTAGGCGCCCTCACGAACAAACCGCCCTTCTCAAATCAAATCAAGGTTTATTTGTCACGTGCGCCAAATACAACAGGTGGTGTAGACCTCACAGTGAGGTCTGTCTGTCGGTCTGTCTGTCTGTCAATAAAACAACAGTAGACAGACATTTGAAAAAAGAGTAGCAAGGTTCTATAGAGTTAGTTTTTTTAAAATATTTTTTTACATTTTACTAGGCAAGTCAGTTAAGAACAAATTCTTATTTTCAATGACGTGCCTGTTCAGGGGCAGAATGACAGATTTGTACCTTGTCAGCTCGGAGGTTTGAACTCGCAACCTTCCGGTTACTAGTCCAACGCTCTAACCACTAGGCTACGCTGCCGCCCCGTCAGGCTTATTGAGGTAGTATGTACATGTAGGTATCGCTACAGGCTCTAACCAATAGTGCAAAAAATGTATTAGGTGAACAATAGGTAAGTAAAGAAATAAAACAACAGTAAAAAGACAGGATATATACAGTAGAGGCTATATACAGTAGAGAGGCTATATACAGTAGAGAGGCTATATACAGTAGAGGCTATATACAGTAGAGAGGCTATATACAGTAGTGAGGCTATATACAGTAGTGAGGCTATATACAGCAGAGAGGCTATATACAGCAGAGAGGCTATATACAGTAGAGGTTATATACAGTAGAGAGGCTATATACAGTAGAGAGGCTATATACAGTAGAGAGGCTATATACAGTAGAGAGGCTATATACAGTAGAGAGGCTATATACAGTAGAGAGGCTATATACAGTAGAGGCTATATACAGCAGAGAGGCTATATACAGCAGAGAGGCTATATACAGTAGAGAGGCTATATACAGTAGAGAGGCTATATACAGTAGAGAGGCTAAATACAGATGACACCTGTTAGTCAGGCTGATTGAGGTAGTATGTACATGTAGATATGGTTAAAATGACTATGCATATCTGATGAACAGATTAGCAGTAGCGTAAAATAGGGGTTAGAGGGTTGTGGGCGGGACACAATGCAGATAGCCCCGTTAGCCAATGTGCGGGAGCACTGGTTGGTCGGGCCAATTGAGGTAGTATGTACATGAATGTATAGTTAGTGACTATGCATATAAGATAAACAGAGAGTAGCAGCAGTGTAAAAGAGGGTTGGGGGGCACACACTCCAGGCCATGGATATATATATATATGCCATTTAGCAGACGCTTTTATCCAAAGCGACTTACAGTCATGTGTGCATACATTCTACGTATGGGTGGTCCCGGGAATCGAACCCACTACCCTGGCGTTACAAGCGCCATGCTCTACCAACTGAGCTACAGGATGACGCACGCAATGACATCACGGCAGACCGGTGTCAGGCCTGGATTCGACCGAAGATTCTTCCCAAAATGTTTGGCCAATGAAAACATCCATTGTGATGTGGATGAGAACCTGTGGCCAAATCCACAAGACAGGGTTGATGGAAATATAGAATACATATAGAAATACAGTAATCAATCTTTTGTTTGGCTTTTTACAGTAAGCCAGAGAAGAACACTGCAGCTGATATTTTACAGGAAGCCAGGTGAGGAACACTGCAGTGATGTTTTACAGTAAGCCAGGAGAGGAACACTGCAGCTGATATTTTACAGTAAGCCAGGTGAGGAACACTGCAGCTGATATTTTACAGTAATCCAGGTGAGGAACACTGCAGCTGATATTTTACAGTAAGCCAGGTGAGGAACACTGCAGTTGCTGTTTTACAGTAAGCCAGGAGAGGAACACTGCAGTGATGTTTTTACAGTAAGCCAGGAGAGGAACACTGCAGTGATGTTTTACAGTAAGCCAGGTGAGGAACACTGCAGTTGCTGTTTTACAGTAAGCCAGGAGAGGAACACTGCAGTGATGTTTTACAGTAAGCCAGGAGAGGAACACTGCAGTGATGTTTTACAGTAAGCCAGGAGAGGAACACTGCAGTGATGTTTTACAGTAAGCCAGGAGAGGAACACTGCAGTGATATATTTACAGTAAGCCAGGTGAGGGACACTGCAGTGATGTATTTACAGTAAGCCAGCTGAGGAACACTGCAGTGATGTTTTACAGTAAGCAAGGTGAGGAACACTGCAGTGATGTATTTACAGTAAGCCAGCTGAGGGACACTGCAGTGATGTTTTACAGTAAGCCAGGAGAGGAACACTGCAGTGATGTTTTACAGTAAGCCAGGTGAGGAACACTGCAGTGATGCATTTACAGTAAGCCAGGAGAGGAACACTGCAGTGATGTATTTACAGTAAGCCAGGAGAGGAGCACTGCAGTGATGTATTTACAGTAAGCCAGGAGAGGAACACTGCAGTGATGTTTTACAGTAAGCCAGGAGAGGAACACTGCAGTGATGTATTTACAGTAAGCCAGGAGAGGAACACTGCAGTGATGTATTTACAGTAACCCAGGAGAGGAACACTGCAGTGATGTTTTACAGTAAGCCAGGAGAGGAACACTGCAGTGATGTATATACAGTAAGCCAGGAGAGGAACACTGCAGTGATGTATTTACAGTAAGCCAGGAGAGGAACACTGCAGTGATGTATTTACAGTAAGCCAGGTGAGGAACACTGCAGTGATGTTTTACAGTAAGCCAGGAGAGGAACACTGCAGTGATGTATTTACAGTAAGCCAGGTGAGGAACACTGCAGTGATGTATTTACAGTAAGCCAGGAGAGGAACACTGCAGTTATGTTTTACAGTAAGCCAGGAGAGGAACACTGCAGTGATGTATTTACAGTAAGCCAGGTGAGGAACACTGCAGTGATGTATTTACAGTAAGCCAGGAGAGGAACACTGCAGTGATGTATTTACAGTAAGCCAGGAGAGGAACACTGCAGTGATGTTTTACAGTAAGCCAGGAGAGGAACACTGCAGTGATGTATTTACAGTAAGCCAGGAGAGGAACACTGCAGTGATGTTTTACAGTAAGCCAGGAGAGGAACACTGCAGTGATGTATTTACAGTAAGCCAGGTGAGGAACACTGCAGTGATGCATTTACAGTAAGCCAGGCGAGGAACACTGCAGTGATGTATTTACAGTAAGCCAGGAGAGGAACACTGCAGTGATGTTTTACAGTAAGCCAGGAGAGGAACACTGCAGTGATGTATTTACAGTAAGCCAGGAGAGGAACACTGCAGTGATGTTTTACAGTAAGCCAGGAGAGGAACACTGCAGTGATGTTTTACAGTAAGCCAGGAGAGGAACACTGCAGTGATGTATTTACAGTAAGCCAGGTGAGGAACACTGCAGTGATGTATTTACAGTAAGCCAGGAGAGGAACACTGCAGTGATGTATTTACAGTAAGCCAGGAGAGGAACACTGCAGTGATGTTTTACAGTAAGCCAGGAGAGGAACACTGCAGTGATGTTTTACAGTAAGCCAGGAGAGGAACACTGCAGTGATGTATTTACAGTAAGCCAGGAGAGGAACACTGCAGTGATGTTTTACAGTAAGCAAGGTGAGGAACACTGCAGTGATGTATTTACAGTAAGCCAGCTGAGGGACACTGCAGTGATGTTTTACAGTGTTTCAGGATGAAACACTGCAGGATGTTTTACAGTAATAGAGAGGAACACTGCAGTGATGTTTGCCAGTAGTTTTTTGTGGTGGAGGAACACTGCAGTGATGTTTTACAGTGCTTTAGGTGAGGAACACTGCAGTGATGTTTTACAGCAAGCCAGGAGGGAACACTGCAGTGATGTTTTACAGTAACCAGAGAGGAACACTGCAGTGATTGCTCTTTACAGTAACCAGGTGAGGAACACTGCAGTGATGTTTACAGTGTCAGGTGAGAACACTGCAGTGATGTTTTACAGTAACAGGAGAGGAACACTGCAGTGATGCATTTTACGTGTAGTAGCATAATGAAACGCGTGTCCCATATCTTTGTACTACAATATTTAATGATTGTATGAACAACGACACAGTAAAACTATCGTATCTTGTGTGTGGGTGGTCTAAACCTGGGGCGGCAGGGTAGCCTAGTGGTTAGAGAATTTGTTCTTAACTGACTTGCCTCGTTAAATAAAGGTAAAATAAAAAATATAAAAATTCATGATTAATGAGTTATTAGTGTATAACAAGTGTGTGTGTGTGTGGCATCAATATGTGTGTGTGAGTGTGTGTGGCATCAATATGTGTGTGTGTGTGTGTGTGTGTGGCATCAATATGTGTGTGTGTGTGTGTGTGTGGCATCAATGTGTGTGTGTGTGTGTGTGTGTGTGTGTGTGTGTGTGGCATCAATATGTGTGTGTGAGTGTGTGTGGCATCAATATGTGTGTGTGTGTGTGGCATCAATGTGTGTGTGTGTGTGTGTGTGTGTGTGTGTGTGTGTGTGGCATCAATATGTGTGTGTGATGTGTGTGGCATCAATGTGTGTGTGTGTGTGTGTGTGTGTGTGTGTGTGTGTGTGTGTGTGTGTGTGTGTGTGTGTGTGTGTGTGTGTGTGTGTGGCATCAATATGTGTGTGTGTGTGTGTGTGTGTGTGTGTGTGTGTGTGTGTGTGGCATCAATATGTGTGTGTGTGTGGCATCCAATGTGTGTGTGTGTGTGTGTGAGTGTGTGTGTGTGTGGCATCAATATGTGTGTGTGTGGCATCAATATGTGTGTGTGTGAGTGAGTGTGTGTGTGTGTGGCATCAATGTGTGTGTGTGAGTGAGTGTAAATGTGAGTGAGTGTGAGTGTGTGTGGCGTCAAGATGTGTGTGTGTTATCAATATGCGTGTGAGTGTGTGTGAGGCATCAATGTGTGTGTGTGCGTGGCATCAATATGTGTGTGTGTCTGGCATCAATATGAGTGTGTGTGAGTGTGTGTGTGTGTGTGTGTGTGTGTGTGTGTGTGAGGCATCAATGTGTGTGTGTGTGTGTGTGTGTGTGTGTGTGTGGAGGCATCAATGTGTGTGTGTGTGAGGCATCAATGTGTGTGTGTGTGCGTGGCATCAATATGTGTGTGTGTTTGGCATCAATGTGTGTGTGTGTGTGTGTGTGTGTGTGTGAGTGAGTGAGAGTGTGGCAAATTTGTTCTTAACTGACTTGCCTTGTTAAATAAAGGTAAAATAAAAAAATGTCATGATTAATGAGTTATTAGTGTATAACAAGTGTGTGTGTGAGTGTGTGTGTGGCATCAACATGTGTGAGTGTGTGTGGGCATCAACATGTGTGAGTGAGACAGACAGACAGACAGACAGACAGACAGACAGACAGACAGACAGACACAGACAGGCCTGGATAAAGATCAGACAGACAGACAGAGATGCTGTGTCAGTCAGTCTGCCTGCCTGCTGTTAAAGTGTTTAAGGCAGTAGGTCTATGACTGCTACATGCTAGGACAGCAGTAATGGAGTCTAGACAGTCCTCTGGTAGGTCTATGACTGCTACATGTTAGGACAGCAGTAATGGAGTCTAGACAGTCCTCTGGTAGGTCTATGACTGCTACATGCTAGGACAGCAGTAATGTAGTCTAGACAGTCCGCTGGTAGGTCTATGACTGCTACATGCTAGGACAGCAGTAATGTAGTATAGACAGTCCTCTGGTAGGTCTATGAATGCTACATGCTAGGACAGCAGTAATGTAGTCTAGACAGTCCTCTGGTAGGTCTATGACTGCTACATGCTAGGACAGCAGTAATGTAGTCTAGACAGTCCTCTGGTAGGTCTATGACTGCTACATGCTAGGACAGCAGTAATGTAGTCTAGACAGTCCTCTGGTAGGTCTATGACTGCTACATGCTAGGACAGCAGTAATGTAGTCTAGACAGTCCTCTGGTAGGTCTATGACTGCTACATGCTAGGACAGTAGTAATGTAGTCTAGACAGTCCTCTGGTAGGTCTATGACTGCTACATGCTAGGACAGCAGTAATGTAGTCTAGACAGTCCTCTGGTAGGTCTATGACTGCTACATGCTAGGACAGCAGTAATGTATTCTAGACAGTCCTCTGGTAGGTCTATGACTGCTACATGCTAGGACAGCAGTAATGTAGTCTAGACAGTCTGCTGGTATGTGTGTAAATTGCTCATGCATGTAAATGACATAATGCCACGGTGGTACTGTGTTCTAGTCTAGTTAGAGAGCGTCTTGCATTGTAATGACCTCCTACACTAACATGGTTCCAGGCTGCCCAGGGGAGAGTAACATGGTTCCAGGCTGCCCAGTGGAGAGTGACATGGTTCCAGGCTGCCCAGGGGAGAGTAACATGGTTCCAGGCTGTCCAGTGGAGAGTGACATGGTTCCAGGCTGCCCAATGGAGAGAAGTGTTGCTCCAGGCTGCCCAGTGGAGAGTAACATGGCTCCAGGCTGCCCAGTGGAGAGTAACATGGCTCCAGGCTGCCCAGTGGAGAGATGTGTTGCTCCAGGCTGCCCAGTGGAGAGTAACATGGCTCCAGGCTGCCCAGGAGAGAGTAACATGGTTCCAGGCTGTCCAGTGGAGAGTGACATGGTTCCAGGCTGCCCAGTGGAGAGTGACATGGTTCCAGGCTGCCCAGTGGAGAGTAAGCATGGTTCCAGGCTGTCCAGTGGAGAGTGACATGGTTCCAGGCTGCCCAATGGAGAGAAGTGTTGCTCCAGGCTGCCCAGTGGAGAGTAACATGGCTCCAGGCTGCCCTGTGGAGAGAAGTGTTGCTCCAGGCTGCCCAGTGGAGAGATGTGTTGCTCCAGGCTGCCCAGTGGAGAGATGTGTTGCTCCAGGCTGCCCAGTGGAGAGTGTGTTGCTCCAGGCTGCCCAGTGGAGAGATGTGTTGCTCCAGGCTGCCCAGTGGAGAGATGTGTTGCTCCAGGCTGCCCAGTGGAGAGTAACATGGCTCCAGGCTGCCCAGTGGAGAGAAGTGTTGCTCCAGGCTGCCCAGTGGAGAGAAGTGTTGTTCCAGGCCTCCCAGTGGAGAGATGTGTTGCTCCAGGCTGCCCAGTGGAGAGTAACATGGCTCCAGGCTGCCCAGTGGAGAGATGTGTTGCTCCAGGCTGCCCAGTGGAGAGTAACATGGCTCCAGGCTGCCCAGTGGAGAGAAGTGTTGCTCCAGGCTGCCCAGTGGAGAGAAGTGTTGTTCCAGGCCTCCCAGTGGAGAGATGTGTTGCTCCAGGCCTCCCAGTGAAGAGAAGTGTTGCTCCAGGCCTCCCAGTGGAGAGAAGTGTTGCTCCAGGCCTCCCAGTGGAGAGAAGTGTTGCTCCAGGCCTCCCAGTGGAGAGATGTGTTGCTCCAGGCTGCCCAGTGGAAAGTAACATGGCTCCAGGCTGCCCAGTGGAGAGAAGTGTTGCTCCAGGCTGCCCAGTGGAGAGAAGTGTTGTTCCAGGCCTCCCAGTGGAGAGATGTGTTGCTCCAGGCCTCCCAGTGGAGAGAAGTGTTGCTCCAGGCCTCCCAGTGGAGAGAAGTGTTGCTCCAGGCCTCCCAGTGGAGAGAAGTGTTGCTCCAGGCTGCCCAGTGGAGAGATGTGTTGCTCCAGGCTGCCCAGTGGAGAGATGTGTTGCTCCAGGCTGCCCAGTGGAGAGATGTGTTGCTCCAGGCTGCCCAGTGGAGAGATGTGTTGCTCCAGGCCTCCCAGTGGAGAGAAGTGTTGCTCCAGGCTGCCCAGTGGAGAGATGTGTTGCTCCAGGCTGCCCAGTGGAGAGTAACATGGCTCCAGGCTGCCCAGTGGAAGAAAATGTTACTCAAACTGCAATGAAAATATTCCAACCTCCCAATGAAAATATATTACTCAAACTGCAATAAATACTCTACTCCTTCAGTTGATTGACAGCTCAGTGAGTAACTGTGACCAAACATGTTGTGTTGCTCCAGTGACTTAGTGGAAAGTATTCAAATACTACAGTGAAGTATTAGTAAGACTAAAGTAGCCAAAATATATCAGTGAGGAGAAGTATACAGACGCTCCTCAGTGGAAGTGATCAGACCCTCCTGGAAGATGTGTTATCAGCGGTGAGTGACAGAAAACAGTGACCTCTTATTTAGTAAAGTATTTATTCAAACACCAGTAGAAGATGTGTTATCTCGACACTCCCGTAAATGATGATCTTCAGTATACAGTGAAAGTATTTATCAAACATAGGTGAAATTATGCGCTGTGTATGTTTATGACTATCAGTGAAAAGTATTTATATTTAAATAAATATAATCCTTAAAGGCACGGTAGAGATATGTTGCCGAAAACATCAGTGAAGATATGGCAAACATGGTGGAGAGATAGTGTTTAACCGGGCTCAGCGCGGTGGGTGTTGTCGTTCCGAGTAGGTACATTTCTTTAAACATAACAGTGAAAAATATTACTCCATTTTTAGTAAATATACTTCAAGCTGCCCGACCTCAGCTATATTTCCTGTTCAGTAGAAATAGTATTACTCAAACTGCCCAAGTAAATATATTGTTATAATGAAGTGTGTTGATGAGAACCTTTAGTAGAGATGTATTCTTAAAACTTTGATAAAATGTATTTACAAACTATGTGAATATTTCGACATACGTGAAGAAATTTCAGGGTAGAAGGTGCAGTATCAGAAGATATCTGTTGCAAATCACATGATATGTTGCAGAATAAGTGCCTTTATAGTAAATGATTCACTACTATGAGAATATGACAATCATAGTCCTCCAGTTTATATATACAAAATAGATATGATACAGTCAGTGATATACTGTATCAGAATAAGTGCATGATCACCGGTTATGGTAGTGCCATCCATGTGGGAATGGGTGTTATCGTTAGTTAGAGTCGTGTGTATGTATATTTACATAAATCAGCAAACTGCAATCATATTGCATACATTCTGCATTATCAGATGGTCGATGAACCACAATCGCGTATGCCGCGCTGGGCCTGAAGGATAAAGTGGTTTCACTACTGTATCGAGGCGGTCGCGGTCGCGGTTAAGGGTGAATAACGCGACTGTAAGCTCAGAAACCAAACCGGGCTGGCACAGCGTCTGAGCATCATGCAGTGTGGTCACAACTCCAAACATATCGAGTACCCTGTAATGTTTCAATTAGTGTATAGCAAGAAGCAGATGTTGGAGAAGTCAACGGGGTTTAGAACCTTATGCATTCAAACAGTTATTGAAAGTGTAGGAGCTGCTATCGATAATGGTGCAGAACTAAATGTTCATAGTCTCAGAACTGCTGACCTCGTACTATCGACTGCCATTTACACTGACACGTTCGTGAACACGAAATTTCTTGCCTCTTTGAGCGCGGCTCAACGCGATTATGAACTGCCGCGACTGTGGTTGCGGTGGGCTGGTCACAGTCATCAGTTTACTGACAGACCACAGCCTGTAGTATATGACTCTTGACACAATATATTGCAAACACCACTGTTGTACATGTCATGAAACACATACAACTGTGAATATATAGTCTGTAGAACTATCTTTGTGGACAACATCAATTCAATATTTGACCTGACATGACCTGGTGTTTGCCAGGCAGTACCTTAGTCTGTAGAACACACACGAAACCTCAGCACGATCTGCAGAACACAAAGCCTATTCACAAGCG
>NW_026286760.1:0-2721 GCF_023373465.1 Oncorhynchus keta | reverse complement strand
GGCAGCCAGGTTATAGACACCACAGGCAGCAGGTTATAGACACCAGGTTGTGCTGGCAGCAGGTCATACACGCAGTTACCACCGCGCCACGGCAGCCAGGTTATACATGCCAGGTTATACACGCCACGGCAGCCAGGTTATACACCTTACGGCAGTCAGGTTATACACCACGGCAGCCAGGTTATACACGCCACGGCAGCCAGGTTATACACGCCCGTCAGCCAGGTTATACCGCCTCGGCAGCCAGGTTATATACGCCTCGGCAGCCAGGTTATACCGCCACGGCAGCCAGGTTTACACACCGGCAGCCAGGTTATACACCACGGCAGCCAGGTTTTACACCCATGGCAGCCAGGTTATAGACACCAGGTTATACTGCGCCACGGCAGCCAGGTTATAGACACCAGGTTATACACACGGCGGCCAGGTTATACAGCGGCAGCCAGGTTACACACATCACGGCAGCCCAGGGATACACCACCACGGCAGCTAGGTAATACACACCACGGCACCCAGGTTATACACACCACGGCAGCCAGGTTATACATACCAGGTTATACACACCACGGCAGCCATGTTATACACGCCACGGCAGCCAGGTTTACACACCACGGCAGCCAGGTTATACACGCCAGAGTATACACGCCACGGCAGCCAGGTTACACACACCACGGCAGCCAGGTTACACACACCACGGCAGCCAGGTAATACACACACCACGGCACCCAAGTTATACACACCACGGCAGCCAGGTTATACACACCACGGCAGCCAGGATATACACGCCTCGGCAGCCAGGTTATACATGCCTCGGCAGCCAGGATATACACGCCACGGCAGCCAGGTTATACACGCCACGGCAGCCAGGTTTGCACACCACGGCAGCCATGTTATACACACCACGGCAGCCAGGATATACACACCATGGCAGCCAGGTTATACACGCCAGGTTATACACACCACGGCAGCCAGGTTATACACGCCACGGCAGCCAGGTTATACACGCCACGGCAGCCAGGTTATACACACCACGGCAGCCAGGTTATAGACACCACAGGCAGCCAGGTTATAGACACCAGGTTATTAACGCCACGGCAGCCAGGTTATACACACCAGGTTATACACGCCACGGCAGCCAGGTTATACATGCCAGGTTATACACGCCACGGCAGCCAGGTTATACACGCCACGGCAGTCAGGTTATACACACCACGGCAGCCAGGTTATACACGCCACGGCAGCCAGGTTATACACGCCACGTCAGCCAGGTTATACACGCCTCGGCAGCCAGGTTATATACGCCTCGGCAGCCAGGTTATACACGCCACGGCAGCCAGGTTTACACACCACGGCAGCCAGGTTATACACACCACGGCAGCCAGGTTTACACACCATGGCAGCCAGGTTATAGACACCAGGTTATACACGCCACGGCAGCCAGGTTATAGACACCAGGTTATACACACCACGGCGGCCAGGTTATACACACCGCGGCAGCCAGGTTACACACATCACGGCAGCCAGGATACACACACCACGGCAGCTAGGTAATACACACCACGGCACCCAGGTTATACACACCACGGCAGCCAGGTTATACATACCAGGTTATACACACCACGGCAGCCATGTTATACACGCCACGGCAGCCAGGTTTACACACCACGGCAGCCAGGTTATACACGCCAGAGTATACACGCCACGGCAGCCAGGTTACACACACCACGGCAGCCAGGTTACACACACCACGGCAGCCAGGTAATACACACACCACGTCACCCAAGTTATACACACCACGGCAGCCAGGTTATACACGCCACGGCAGCCAGGTTATACACACCACGGCAGCCAGGTTATACACACCACGGCAGCCAGGTTATACACGCCACGGCAACCAGGTCATACACGCCACGGCAGCCAGGTTATACACGCCACGGCAGCCAGGTTATACACGCCAGGTTATACACACCACGGCAGCCAGGTTATACACACCACAGCAGCCAGGTTATACACGCCACGGCAGCCAGGTTATACACGCCACGGCAGCCAGGTATTACACACCACGGCGGCCATGTTATACTCACCACGGCAGCCAGGTTATACACACCACGGCAGCCAGGTTATACACACCACGGCAGCCAGGTTATACACGCCACGGCAGCCAGGTTATACACGCCACGGCAGCCAGGTTATTGACACCACGGCAGCCAGGTTACAGACACCACGGCAGCCAGGTTACACACACCACGGCAGCCAGGTTACACACACCACGGCATCCAGGTTATTCACACCACGGCAGCCAGGTTACAGACACCACGGCAGCCAGGTTACACACACCACGGCAGCCAGGTTACACACACCACGGCAGCCAGGTTATTGACACCACGGCATCCAGGTTATTGACACCACGGCAGCCAGGTTATATGTTAACACTGTGTGTGTGTTTAGAACACAGAGCCCCTCCCTGTCCTGTAGATGAGTTGGATCTCTGTCTGCACAACCCCCTGGAGACAGACAGCAACACCTCTCCCTGGCCTTCACTACATGTCAACATGGACAACAAGGTACGGTTACACACCAGGTCAGACATATTTAAGCAGTTATTTTATTACACATTTAGACTCTGCCTCTCTCATCTCTCAGGCAGAGGAGAAGCAGTTGTCTGAGAAGTCTCTCCAGCCCTCCTCTCCCCGCAGCTCTCCAGACCATCTCAAGTGTAAC
>NW_026286759.1:0-10406 GCF_023373465.1 Oncorhynchus keta | reverse complement strand
TCTGTATGTAGATCCTAGCTGGAGCTCATCTGTATGTAGATCCTAGCTGAGTGTCATCTGTATGGAGATCCTAGCTGGAGTGTCATCTGTATGGGAGATCCTAGCTGGGAAAGCTCATCTGTACGCAGATCCTAGCTGGAGCATCATCTGTATGGAGATCCTAGCTGAGTCATCTGTATGGAGAGCCTTAGCTGGAGCTTCATCTGTATGGAGATCCTAGCTGTAGCGTCATCTGTATGTAGATCCTGGCTGGAGCGTCATCTGTACGTAGATCCTGCTGGAGCTTCATCTGTATGGAGAGCCTGGCTGGAGTGTCATTCCTGTGGCCATCCTAGCTGGAGCTTCATCTGTATGGAGGCCTAGCTGGAGCGTCATCTGGATGGAGAGCACAGCTGGAGCGTCATCTGGATGGAGGCTCTAGCGGAGCTGCCATCTGTATGGAGAGCCTAGCTGGAGCTTCATCTGTATGGGAGATCCTAGCTGGAGCGTTATCTGTATGGAGAGCCTAGGTGGAGCGTCATCTGGATAGAGAGCCTAGCTGGAGCGTCATCTGTACGGAGAGCCTAGCTGGAGCTTCATCTGTACGGAGAGCCTAGCTGGAGCTTCATCTGTATGGAGATCCTAGCTGGAGCGTCATCTGTACGTAGATCTTAGCTGGAGCATCATCTGTACGTAGATTCTGGCTGGAGCTTCATCTGTACGGAGATCCTAGCTGGGCTTCATCTGTACGTAGATCCTAGCTGGAGCTTCATCTGTACGTAGATCCTGGCTGGAGTTCATCTGTACGTAGATCTAGCTGGAGCTTCATCTGTATGGAGAGTCTAGCTGGAGCGTCATCTGTACGGAGATCCTAGCTGGAGCTTCATCTGTATGGAGAGTCTAGCTGGAGCGTCATCTGTATGGAGATCTAGCTGGAGTGTCATCTGTATGGAGATCCTAGCTGGAGCTTCATCTGTACGTAGATCCTAGCTGGAGCATCATCTGTATGGAGATCCTAGCTGGAGCTTCATCTGTATGGAGAGCCTAGCTGGAGCTTCATCTGTATGGAGATCCTAGCTGTAGCGTCATCTGTATGTAGATCCTAGCTGGAGTGTCATCTGTACGTAGATCCTAGCTGGAGCTTCATCTGTATGGAGAGCCTAGCTGGAGTGTCATCTGTATGGCGATCCTAGCTGGAGCGTCATCTGTATGGAGAGCCTAGCTGGAGCTTCATCTGTATGGAGATCCTAGCTGGAGCTTCATCTGTATGGAGAGCCTAGCTGGAGCGTCATCTGTACGGAGATCCTAGCTGGAGCGTCATCTGTACGGAGAGCCTAGCTGGAGCTTCATCTGTATGGAGATCCTAGCTGGAGCGTCATCTGTACGTAGATCCTAGCTGGAGCTTCATCTGTATGGAGATCCCAGCTGGAGCGTCATCTGTACGTAGAGCCTAGCTGGAGTGTCATCTGTATGGAGAACCTAGCTGGAGCATCATCTGGATGGAGAGCCTAGCTGGAGCATCATCTGTGTGGAGATCCTAGCTGGAGCGTCATCTGTATGGAGAGCCTAGCTGGAGCGTCATCTGTACGAAGAGCCTAGCTGGAGCGTCATCTGTATGGAGATCTAGCTGGAGTGTCATCTGTATGGAGAGCCTAGCTGGAGTGTCATCTGTATGGAGATCTAGCTGGAGCATCATCTGTACGTAGATCCTAGCTGGAGCGTCATCTGTACGTAGATCCTAGCTGGAGCTTCATCTGTATGGAGAGCCTAGCTGAGCCGTCATCTGGATGGAGAGCCTAGCTGGAGCGTCATCTGGATGGGAGAGCCTAGCGGGAGCGTCATCTGTATGGGAGAGCCTAGCTGGAGCTTCATCTGTATGGAGATCCTAGCTGGGAGCGTCATCTGTATGGAGAGCCTAGGTGGAGCCGTCATCTGGATAGAGAGCCTAGCTGGAGCGTCATCTGTACGGAGAGCCTAGCTGGAGCTTCATCTGTACGGAGAGCCTAGCTGGAGCTTCATCTGTGTGGAGATCCTAGCTGGAGCGTCATCTGTATGGAGAGCCTAGCTGGAGCGTCATCTGTACGAAGAGCCTAGCTGGAGCGTCATCTGTATGGAGATCCTAGCTGAGCTTCATCTGTATGGAGATCCCAGCTGGAGCGTCATCTGTACGTAGAGCCTAGCAGGAGTGTCATCTGTATGGAGAGCCTAGCTGGGCATCATCTGGATGGAGAGCCTAGCTGGAGCATCATCTGTGTGGAGATCCTAGCTGGAGCGTCATCTGTATGGAGAGCCTAGCTGGAGCGTCATCTGTACGAAGAGCCTAGCTGGAGCGTCATGGGGGAGATCCTAGCTGGAGCGTCATCTGTATGGAGAGCCTAGCTGGAGCGTCATCTGTATGGAGATCCTAGCTGGATTGTCATCTGTATGTAGATCCTAGCTGGAGCTTCATCTGTACGGAGAGCCTAGCTGGAGCGTCATCTGTATGGAGATCCTAGCTGGAGCTTAATCTGTATGGAGATCCTAGCTGGAGCTTAATCTGTATGGAGATCCTAGCTGGAGCTTCTTCAAGAGTAGCTCTGCTGCTGAATCATAAATCATCTAGATTCACACCATGTAGCAGCATATGGTAGCACCCTGTTCAACCTCTATGTACGTACGTTCGCTGGCTATCAAATCAAATCAAATCAAATCAAATTTATTTATATAGCCCTTCGTACATCAGCTGATATCTCAAAGTGCTGTACAGAAACCCAGCCTAAAACCCCAAACAGCAAACAATGCAGGTGTAAAAGCACGGTGGCTAGGAAAAACTCCCTAGAAGGCCAAAACCTAGGAAGAAACCTAGAGAGGAACCGGGCTATGTGGGGTGGCCAGTCCTCTTCTGGCTGTGCCGGGTAGAGATTATAACAGAACATGACCAAGATGTTCAAATGTTCATAAATGACCAGCATGGTCGAATAATAAGGCAGAACAGTTGAAACTGGAGCAGCAGCACAGTCAGGTGGACTGGGGACAGCAAAGCCTTCATGTCAGGTAGTCCTGGGGCACGGTCCTAGGGCTCAGGTCAGTTGAAACTGGAGCAGGAGCATGGCCAGGTGGACTGGGGACAGCAAGGAGTCCTCATGTCAGGTAGTCCTGGGACATGGTCCTAGGGCTCAGGTCCTCCGAGAGAGAGAGAAAGAAAGAGAGAGAGGAGAGAATTAGAGAACGCACACTTAGATTCACACAGGACACCGAATAGGACAGGAGAAGTACTCCAGATATAACAAACTGACCCTAGCCCCCGACACATAAACTACTGCAGCATAAATACTGGAGGCTGAGACAGGAGGGTCAGGAGACACTGTGGCCCCATCCGAGGACACCCCGGACAGGGCCAAACAGGAAGGATATAACCCCACCCACTTTGCCAAAGCACATCCCCCACACCACTAGAGGATATCTTCAACCACCAACTTACCATCCTGAGACAAGGCCGAGTATAGCCCACAAAGATCTCCGCCACGGTACAACCCAGGGGGGCAACCCAGACAGGCCGACCACAACAGTGAATCAACCCACCCAGGTGACGCACCCCCCCAGGGACGGCACGAGAGAGCCCCAGCAAGCCAGTGACTCAGCCCCGTAACAGGGTTAGAGGCAGAGAATCCCAGTGGAAGAGGGGAACCGGCCAGGCAGAGACAGCAAGGGCGGTTCGTTGCTCCAGAGCCTTTCCGTTCACCTTCCCACTCCTGGGCCAGACTACACTCAATCATATGACCCACTGAAGAGATGAGTCTTCAGTAAAGACTTAAAGGTTGAGACCGAGTTTGCGTCTCTGACATGGGTAGGCAGACCGTTCCATAAAAATGGAGCTCTATAGGAGAAAGCCCTGCCTCCAGCTGTTTGCTTAGAAATTCTAGGGACAATTAGGAGGCCTGCGTCTTGTGACCGTAGCGTACGTGTAGGTATGTACGGCAGGACCAAATCAGAGAGGTAGGTAGGAGCAAGCCCATGTAATGCTTTGTAGGTTAGCAGTAAAACCTTGAAATCAGCCCTTGCTTTGACAGGAAGCCAGTGTAGAGAGGCTAGCACTGGAGTAATATGATCAAATTTTTTGGTTCTAGTCAGGATTCTAGCAGCCGTATTTAGCACTAACTGAAGTTTATTTAGTGCTTTATCCGGGTAGCCGGAAAATAGAGCATTGCAGTAGTCTAACCTAGAAGTGACAAAAGCATGGATTAATTTTTCTGCATCATTTTTGGACAGAAAGTTTCTGATTTTTGCAATGTTACGTAGATGGAAAAAGCTGTCCTCGAAATGGTCTTGATATGTTCTTCAAAAGAGAGATCAGGGTCCAGAGTAACGCCGAGGTCCTTCACAGTTTTATTTGAGACGACTGTACAACCATTAAGATTAATTATGGCTGACTTAGCTGTATGGCTGACTTAGCTGAACAGCGGAGCAGAGGCACTGAAACATGACAAAAGTCTGTGTTTTGCCTGTCTGGAGTTGAAGTGTAGCGTGTAGCATGTGATCCCCAGTGCTGCCTGTCAATAAAGGCTCGATCATTGCTCTACAACAGATCAGTGAAAATGGATACCTCTCCTATATGGTCATCTAACAACCAACAGTCAGGCAGTCTTTAATGTGATGGAAGTTGTTCTGTGAACCACTCTCGCACAATGAGTAACCAGAGAGCCTAAGATGTGAAGGATTGTTGTTAGCCCTGCAGAGGTAATGCATTTTGCCTAGGCATTACCTTAGCAGGGCTAACACATTAGACCCAGACACAGAACACCCAAGTCTGAACCCCAGTCAGTCACATATGCATAACACACCTCCTGGCTCTTAGTTGAACCCAGGATTTATCACAAGAGGAGCCCATTGGGTTCACAGTGGGTTTCTATTGGGTTAACTGTGGGTTTGTATTGGATTTACAGTGGGTTTATATTGGGTTTACAGTGGGTTTACATTGGATTTATATTGGGTTTACATTGGGTTTATATTGGGTTTATATTGGGTTTATATTGGGTTTATATTGGGTTTATATTGGGTTTACAGTGAGTTGTAGTGGGTTTACAATAGGTTTACAGTGGGTTTATATTAGGTTTACAGTGGGTTTATTTTGGGTTTACAGTGGGTTTATTTGGGGTTTACAGTGGGTTTACATTGGGTTTATATTGGGTTTACAGTGAGTTATAGTGGGTTTACAATAGGTTTACAGTGGGTTTATATTAGGTTTACAGTGGGTTTATTTTGGGTTTACAGTGGGTTTATTTGGGGTTTACAGTGGGTTTACATTGGGTTTATATTGGGTTTACAGTGAGTTATAGTGGGTTTACAATAGGTTTACAGTGGGTTTATATTAGGTTTATAGTGGGTTTATTTTGGGTTTACAGTGGGTTTATTTTGGGTTTACAGTGGGTTTATATTAGGTTTACAGTGGGTTTATTTTGGGTTTACAGTGGGTTTATTTTGGGTTTACTTTGGGTTTATTTTGGGTTTACAGTGGGTTTACAGTGGGTTTACAGTGGGTTTATTTTGGGTTTACAGTGGGTTATAGTGGGTTTACAATAGGTTTACAGTGGGTTTATATTAGGTTTACAGTGGGTTATAGTGGGTTTACAATAGGTTTACAGTGGGTTTATATTAGGTTTACAGTGGGTTTATTTTGGGTTTACAGTGGGTTTATATTAGGTCTACAGTGGGTTTATTTTGGGTTTACAGTGGGTTTATATTAGGTTTACAGTGGGTTTATATTGAGTTTACAGTGGGTTTATTTGGGGTTTACAGTGGGTTTATATTAGGTTTACAGTGGGTTTATATTGAGTTTACAGTGGGTTTATTTTGGGTTTACAGTGGGTTTATATTAGGTTTACAGTGGGTTTATATTGAGTTTACAGTGGGTTTATTTTGGGTTTACAGTGGGTTTACAGTGGGTTTATATTAGGTTTACAATGGGTTTATATTGAGTTTACAGTGGGTTTATTTTGGGTTTACAGTGGGTTTATATTAGGTTTACAGTGGGTTTACAGTGGGTTTTATATTAGGTTTACACTGGGTTTTTTTGGGTTTACAGTGGGTTTATTTTGGGTTTACAGTGGGTTTATTTTGGGGTTAATAGTCATCACTGCTCCATGACTTTACTGCTCTCAGTCAGCCTCCTCACCTCAGGGGGTAAACAGCAACAGTCAGTTACTATCTCTCTGCTATGACTCTCAGCCCTCAGAGTATTTACCTCCCATCAGTATAATCCCCAAGCAGAGGTTATCTGACATGTTAGAGGTGATGGATTAGGGATGTGGCTTTGTGTGGTAACTAAGCCAGGTAATGATGTCCATGTTAGAGGTGATGGATTAGGGGATGTGGCTTTGTGTGGTAACTAAGCCAGGTAATGATGTCCATGTTAGAGGTGATGGATTAGGAGATGTGTTTTGTGTGCTAACTAAGCCAGGTAATGATGTCCATGTTAGAGGTGATGGATTAGGAGATGTGTTTTTGTGTGCTGACTAAGCCAGGTAATGATGTCCATGTTAGAGGTGATGGATTAGGAGATGTGTCTTTGTGTGGTAACTAAGCCAGGTAATGATGTCCATGTTAGAGGTGATGGATTAGGAGATGTGGCTTTGTGTGGTAACTAAGCCAGGTAATGATGTCCATGTTAGAGGTGATGGATTAGGAGATGTGTTTTTGTGTGCTGACTAAGCCAGGTAATGATGTCCATGTTAGAGGTGATGGATTAGGAGATGTGTTTTTGTGTGCTAACTAAGCCAGGTAATGATGTCCATGTTAGAGGTGATGGATTAGGAGATGTGTCTTTGTGTGGTAACTAAGCCAGGTAATGATGTCCATGTTAGAGGTGATGGATTAGGAGATGTGTCTTTGTGTGGTAACTAAGCCAGGTAATGATGTCTATGTTAGAGGTGATGGATTAGGAGATGTGTCTTTGTGTGCTAACTAAGCCAGGTAATGATGTCCATGTTAGAGGTGATGGATTAGGAGATGTGTCTTTGTGTGCTAACTAAGCCAGGTAATGATGTCCATGTTAGAGGTGATGGATTAAGAGATGTGTTTTTGTGTGCTAACTAAGCCAGGTAATGATGTCCATGTTAGAGGTGATGGATTAGGAGATGTGTTTTTGTGTGCTAACTAAGCCTGGTAATGATGTCCATGTTAGAGGTGATGGATTAGGAGATGTGTTTTTGTGTGCTAACTAAGCCAGGTAATGATGTCCATGTTAGAGGTGATGGATTAGGAGATGTGTTTTTGTGTGCTAACTAAGCCTGGTAATGATGTCCATGTTAGAGGTGATGGATTAGGAGATGTGTCTTTGTGTGCTAACTAAGCCAGGTAATGATGTCCATGTTAGAGGTGATGGATTAGGAGATGTGTTTTTGTGTGGTAACTAAGCCAGGTAATGATGTCCATGTTAGAGGTGATGGATTAGAGATGTGTCTTTGTGTGCTGACTAAGCCAGGTAATGATGTCCATGTTAGAGGTGATGGATTAGGAGATGTGTCTTTGTGTGCTAACTAAGCCAGGTAATGATGTCCATGTTAGAGGTGATGGATTAGGAGATGTGTCTTTGTGTGGTAACTAAGCCAGGTAATGATGTCCATGTTAGAGGTGATGGATTAGGAGATGTGTCTTTGTGTGGTAACTAAGCCAGGTAATGATGTCCATGTTAGAGGTGATGGATTAGGAGATGTGTCTTTGTGTGCTAACTAAGCCAGGTAATGATGTCCATGTTAGAGGTGATGGATTAGGAGATGTGTCTTTGTGTGCTAACTAAGCCAGGTAATGATGTCCATGTTAGAGGTGATGGATTAGGAGATGTGTCTTTGTGTGCTAACTAAGCCAGGTAATGATGTCCATGTTAGAGGTGATGGATTAGGAGATGTGTTTTTGTGTGGTAACTAAGCCAGGTAATGATGTCCATGTTAGAGGTGATGGATTATGAGATGTGTTTTTGTGTGCTAACTAAGCCAGGTAATGATGTCCATGTTAGAGGTGATGGATTAGAGATGTGTTTTGTGTGCTAACTAAGCCAGGTAATGATGTCCATGTTAGAGGTGATGGATTAGTGTGTTTTTGTGTGCTAACTAAGCCAGGTAATGATCCATGTTAGAGGTGATGGATTAGGAGATGTGTCTTTGTGTGCTAACTAAGCCAGGTAATGATGTCCATGTTAGAGGTGATGGATTAGGAGATGTGTCTTTGTGTGGTAACTAAGCCAGGTAATGATGTCCATGTTAGAGGTGATGGATTAGGAGATGTGTCTTTGTGTGCTAACTAAGCCAGGTAATGATGTCCATGTTAGAGGTGATGGATTAGGAGATGTGTCTTTGTGTGGTAACTAAGCCAGGTAATGATGTCCATGTTAGAGGTGATGGATTAAGAGATGTGTTTTTGTGTGCTAACTAAGCCAGGTAATGATGTCCATGTTAGAGGTGATGGATTATGAGATGTGTTTTTGTGTGCTAACTAAGCCAGGTAATGATGTCCATGTTAGAGGTGATGGATTAGGAGATGTGTTTTTGTGTGCTAACTAAGCCAGGTAATGATGTCCATGTTAGAGGTGATGGATTAGGAGATGTGTCTTTGTGTGCTAACTAAGCCAGGTAATGATGTCCATGTTAGAGGTGATGGATTAGGAGATGTGTTTTTGTGTGCTGACTAAGCCAGGTAATGATGTCCATGTTAGAGGTGATGGATTAGGAGATGTGTCTTTGTGTGCTAACTAAGCCAGGTAATGATGTCCATGTTAGAGGTGATGGATTAGGAGATGTGTTTTGTGTGCTAACTAAACCAGGTAATGATGTCCATGTTAGAGGTGATGGATTATGAGATGTGTCTTTGTGTGGTAACTAAGCCAGGTAATGATGTCCATGTTAGAGGTGATGGATTAGGAGATGTGTCTTTGTGTGGTAACTAAACCAGGTAATGATGTCCATGTTAGAGGTGATGGATTAGGAGATGTGTCTTTGTGTGGTAACTAAGCCAGGTAATGATGTCCATGTTAGAGGTGATGGATTAGGAGATGTGTCTTTGTGTGCTGACTAAGCCAGGTAATGATGTCCATGTTAGAGGTGATGGATTAGGAGATGTGTTTTTGTGTGCTAACTAAGCCAGGTAATGATGTCCATGTTAGAGGTGATGGATTATGAGATGTGTTTTGTGTGCTGACTAAGCCAGGTAATGATGTCCATGTTAGAGGTGATGGATTAGGAGATGTGTCTTTGTGTGGTAACTAAGCCAGGTAATGATGTCCATGTTAGAGGTGATGGATTAGGAGATGTGTTTTTGTGTGCTAACTAAGCCAGGTAATGATGTCCATGTTAGAGGTGATGGATTAGGAGATGTGTTTTTGTGTGCTGACTAAGCCAGGTAATGATGTCCATGTTAGAGGTGATGGATTATGAGATGTGTCTTTGTGTGCTAACTAAGCCAGGTAATGATGTCCATGTTAGAGGTGATGGATTAGGAGATGTGGCTTTGTGTGGTAACTAAGCCAGGTAATGATGTCCATGTTAGAGGTGATGGATTAGGAGATGTGTCTTTGTGTGGTAACTAAGCCAGGTAATGATGTCCATGTTAGTAGAGATGTGTTTTTGTGTGCTGACTCCATAATGGTGATGGATTAGGAGATGTGTTTTTGTGTGCTGACTAAGCCAGGTAATGATGTCCATGTTAGAGGTGATGGATTAGGAGATGTGTTTTGTGTGCTAACTAAGCCAGGTAATGATGTCCATGTTAGAGGTGATGGATTAGGAGATGTGTTTTGTGTGGTAACTAAGCCTGGTAATGATGTCCATGTTAGAGGTGATGGATTAGGAGATGTGTTTTGTGTGCTAACTAAGCCAGGTAATGATGTCCATGTTAGAGGTGATGGATTAGGAGATGTGTCTTTGTGTGGTAACTAAGCCAGGTAATGATGTCCATGTTAGAGGTGATGGATTAGGAGATGTGTTTTTGTGTGGTAACTAAGCCAGGTAATGATGTCCATGTTAGAGGTGATGGATTAGGAGATGTGTTTTTGTGTGGTAACTAAGCCAGGTAATGATGTCCATGTTAGAGGTGATGGATTAGGAGATGTGTCTTTGTGTGGTAACTAAGCCAGGTAATGATGTCCATGTTAGAGGTGATGGATTAGGAGATGTGTCTTTGTGTGATGTAACTAAGCCAGGTAATGATGTCCATGTTAGAGGTGATGGATTAGGAGATGTGTTTTTGTGTGCTAACTAAGCCAGGTAATGATGTCCATGTTAGAGGTGATGGATTAGGAGATGTGTCTTTGTGTGCTAACTAAGCCAGGTAATGATGTCCATGTTAGAGGTGATGGATTAGGAGATGTGTTTTTGTGTGCTAACTAAGCCAGGTAATGATGTCCATGTTAGAGGTGATGGATTAGGAGATGTGTTTTTGTGTGCTAACTAAGCCTGGTA
>NW_026286758.1:0-10268 GCF_023373465.1 Oncorhynchus keta | reverse complement strand
CTGGCCTGACGTCGTGTCCACTCTGGTCAACACGCACTCAACCACCTGGCCTGACGTCAGTGTCCACCTCCTGGTCAACACGCACTCAACCACCTGGCCTGACGTCGTGTCCACTCTGGTCAACACGCACTCAACCACCTGGCCTGACGTCGTGTCCACTCTGGTCACGCACTCAACGCACTCACTCTGGTCACCACGCACCTGGCCTGACGTCGTGTTCACTCTGGTCAACACGCACTCAACCACCTGGCCTGACGTCGTGTCCACTCTGAGATCAACACGCACTCAACCACCTGGCCTGACGTCGTGTCCACTCTGGTCAACACGCACTCAACCACCTGGCCTGACGTCGTGTCCACTCTGGCACTCAACCACCTGGCACGTCGTGTCCTCTGGTCAACACGCACTCAACCACCTGGCCTGACGTCGTGTCCACTCTGGTCAACACGCACTCAACCACCTGGCCCTGACGTCGTGTCCACTCTCAACCACCTGGCCTGGCGTCGTGTCCACTCTGGTCAACACGCACTCAGCCACCCTGGCCTGACGTCGTGTCCACTCTGGTCAACACGCACTCTGGCCTGACGTCGTGTCCACTCTGGTCAACACGCACTCAACCACCTGGCCTGACGTCGTGTCCACTCTGGTCAACACGCACTCAACCACCTGGCCTGACGTCGTGTCCACTCTGGTCAGCACGCACTCAACCACCTGGCCTGAGGTCGTGTCCACTCTGGTCAGCACGCACTCAACCACCTGGCCTGAGGTCGTGTCCACTCCCTGGTCAACACGCACTCAACCACCTGGCCTGACGTCGTGTCCACTCTGGTCAACACGCACTCAACCACCTGGCCTGACGTCGTGGTTCACTCTGGTCAACACGCACTCAACCACCTGGCCTGACGTCAACACGCACTGCCACCTGGCCTGAGGTCGTGTCCACTCTGGTCAACACGCACTCAACCACCTGGCCTGACGTCGTGTCCACTCTGGTCAACACGCACTCAACCACCTGGCCTGACGTCGTGTCCACTCTGGTCAACACGCACTCAACCACCTGGCCTGACCTGTCCCTCTGGTCAACGCACTCAACCACCTGGCTGGTGACGTCCACTCTGGTCAACACGCACTCAACCACCTGGCCTGACGTCGTGTCCACTCTGGTCAACACGCACTCAACCACCTGGCCTGACGTCGTGTCCACTCTGGTCAACACGCACTCAACCACCTGGCCTGACGTCGTGTCAAACACGCACTCAACCACCTGGCCTGACGTCGTGTCCACTCTGGTCAACACGCACTCAACCACCTGGCCTGACGTCGTGTCCACTCTGGTCAACACGCACTCAACCACCTGGCCTGACGTCGTGTCCACTCTGGTCAACACGCACTCAACCACCTGGCCTGACGCCGTGTCCACTCTGGTCAACACGCACTCAACCACCTGGCCTGACGTCGTGTCACTCTGGTCAACACGCACTCAACCACCTGGCCTGACGTCGTGTCGTGGTCCACTCTGGTCAACACGCACTCAACCACCTGGCCTGACGTCGTGTCCACTCTGGTCAACACGCACTCAACCACCTGGCCTGACGTCGTGTCCACTCTGGCACTCAACCACCTGGCCTGACGTCGTGTCCACTGGTCAACGCACACCACCTGGCCTGACGTCGTGTCCACTCTGGTCAACACGCACTGGCCTGACGTCGTGTCCACTCTGGTCAACACGCACTCAACCACCTGGCCTGACGTCGTGTCCACTCTGGTCAACACGCACTCAACCACCTGGCCTGACGTCGTGTCCACTCTGGTCAACACGCACTCAACCACCTGGCCTGACGTCGTGTCCACTCTGGTCAACACGCACTCAACCACCTGGCCTGACGTCGTGTCCACTCTGGTCAGCACGCACTCAACTGGTCTGACGTCGTGTCCACTCTGGTCAACACGCACTCAACCTGGCCTGACCTGTTCTGGTCACGCACTCAGCCACCACCTGGCCTGTGTCCACTCCTGACGTCGTGGTCAACACGCACTCAACCACCTGGCCTGACGTCGTGTCCACTCTGGTCAACACGCACTCAACCACCTGGCCTGACGTCGTGTCCACTCTGGTCAACACGCACTCAACCACCTGGCCTGACGTCGTGTCCACTCTGGTCAACACGCACTCAACCACCTGGCCTGACGTCGTGTCCACTCTGGTCAACGCACTCAACCACCTGGCACTCAACCACCTGGCCTGTGTCACGTCTGGTCAACACGCACTCAACCACCTGGCCTGGCTGACTGGTCAACACGCACTCAACCACCTGGCCTGACGTCGTGTCCACTCTGGTCAACACATACACTGTTTAATCTTAAGAATCCTTTTTTTGCCACTAAACTACATCATATTAGTGTGTAGCACAAACTGATACCTGGCTCCCTTCAGACGAGTTGTGGGCATCCTAGAGGAAAACACCTTTCATTAGAGGGGTCATATTAGTGTGTAGCACAAACTGGTACCTGGCTCCCTTCAGACGAGTTGTGGGCATCCTAGAGGAAAACACCTTTCATTAGAGGGGTCATATTAGTGTGTAGCACAAACTGGTACCTGGCTCCCTTCAGACGAGTTGTGGGATCCTAGAGGAAAACACCTTTCATTAGAGGGGTCATATTAGTGTGTAGCACAAACTGGTACCTGGCTCCTTCAGACGAGTTGTGGGCATCCTAGAGGAAAACACCTTTCATTAGAGGGGTCATATTAGTGTGTAGCACAAACTGGTACCTGGCTCCTTCAGACGAGTTGTGGGCATCCTAGAGGAAAACACCTTTCATTAGAGGGGTCATATTAGTGTGTAGCACAAACTGGTACCTGGCTCCCTTCAGACTAGTTGTGGGCATCCTAGAGGAAAACACCTTTCATTAGATGGGTCATATTAGTGTGTAGCACAAACTGTTCAGACATTATAGACAGAAGTTGGCTGTGCAAAAAAAACCCATCTCTTGCTTAAACAGACAGATGTTTTATTTTACTAATCAGATTTTTGCTGGGCGATAACATCAGCTTTATCGTTAAGCTGTGTTTTATGTCCATACAGAGCTGGCTGCGTTGCCATTGGTGCGTCTGGACTTCTCTTGTAACAAGGTGACATCCATCCCTGTGTGTTACCGCAACCTGCGTCACCTACAGAGCATCGTGCTGGACAACAACCCCCCTACAGAACCCACCCGCACAGGTAACACACACTAACTATCCATTCACCACGATACAAATACACCTTTTGCTCCTCGTCAGTGACTAGTAAACACTTAATTCTATCATCAGGCTGAGAGTTTATGACCTGCACCACGTGTTAATATATCTTAGTTAGTTCTATTGTTCCTTCTATTGTCTACAATGTGTTTCTTTCCCCGTCATTTCCAGATTTGTATAAAGGGGATGATCCATATATTTAAGTATCTGAACAATGAGGCCAGCAAGACTACACCTGAGCTCCCAGACTACGACAGGAGACCCCTTGCCTTCGGATCCTGGTGAGACATACACACGCTGCCACTGCCATTAATAATGCCCTGGAAGCAGCTGTGTGCAGAGGTGCAGCTGGAGGGAGGCAGAAAGAGGGGGCACTCTCTCCTCTGCATCTCCCTGCTCCTGTCTTTTTCTGTCAGCCTCGCTGCTTGCATCAATTTTATATATATATATATATGTGTCTGTTCTGCTCAATATATATTGATCTGTTCTGCTCTACAATGTCTCTTGCACTCTGAGCCCTCTGTAAATGTTCAAAGGTACTCTACTGGACACGGTCCAGAGTTTTGAGATACAGAGGAAGTGAGGGAGTGGTAAGAACTAGCGGTAGAAAGAAGGAGTGGTTGGGTGGAGTTTACGGAAGGAGAGCAGCTGATAAAGGGAGTTAATCCATTGAGTTGAGAAGGGGATGTACCATAACCTTGCTCACACCCAGATGTACAAAACATCCTCATTGGATCCCAGTGGTGTATTTACTAGAAACCAAGCAGGGCAAAACAGGGATGGCCCAAATGACAAACTCTCAATTTCCTTGGATATAATTTTCTTTTGCAAAGCATTTCACTACGGTTTTCTACAGGTAGGCTTACCACGCAACTCACAGGTTTCTATTCATCCAGACCTGCATTGCTACTATCATACAGTTTTACATACCTTTCCTCCTCCACAGTCACATGATACTATTCCCATACTATTACAGAGAGCCATTGTTCCTGTTCCCAAGAAAGCTAAGGTAACTGAGCTAAACGACTACCGCCCCCGTAGCACTCACTTCCGTCATCATGAAGTGCTTTGAGAGACTAGTCAAGGACCATATCACCTCCACCCTACATGACACCCTAGACCCACTCCAATTTGCTTACCGCCCAAATAGGTCCACAGACGATGCAATCTCAACCACACTGCACACTGCCCTAACCCATCTGGACAAGAGGAATACCTATGTGAGAATGCTGTTCATCGACTACAGCTCGGCATTCAACACCATAGTACCCTACAAGCTCGTCATCAAGCTCGAGACCCTGGGTCTCGACCCCGCCCTGTGCAACTGGGTATTGGACTTCCTGACGGGACGCCCCCAGGTGGTGAGGGTAGGTAACAACATCTCCTCCCCGCTGATCCTCAACACTGGGGCCCCACAAGGGTGCGTTCTGAGCCCTCTCCTGTACTCCCTGTTCACCCACAACTGCGTGGCCACGCACGCCTCCAACTCAATCATCAAGTTTGCGGACGACACAACAGTGGTAGGCTTGATTACCAACAACGACGAGACGGCCTACAGGGAGGAGGTGAGGGCCCTCGGAGTGTGGTGTCAGGCAAATAACCTCACACTCAACGTCAACAAAACTAAGGAGATGATTGTGGACTTCAGGAAACAGCAGAGGGAACACCCCCTATCCACATCGATGGAACAGTAGTGGAGAGGATAGCAAGTTTTAAGTTCCTCGGCATACACATCACAGACAAACTGAATTGGTCCACTCACACAGACAGCATCGTGAAGAAGCGCAGCAGCGCCTCTTCAACCTCAGGAGGCGGAAGAAATTTGGCTTGTCACCAAAAGCACTCAAAACTTCTACAGATGCACAATCGAGAGCATCCTGGCGGGCTGTATCACCGCCTGGTACGGCAACTGCTCCGCCTCAACCGTAAGGCTCTCCAGAGGGTAGTGAGGTCTGCACAACGCATCACCGGGGGCAAACTACCTGCCCTCCAGGACACCTACACCACCCGTTGTTACAGGAAGGCCATAAAGATCATCAAGGACATCAACCACCCGAGCCACTGCCTGTTCACCCCGCTATCATCCAGAAGGCGGGGTCAGTACAGGTGCATCAAAGCTGGGACCGAGAGACTGAAAAACAGCTTCTATCTCAAGGCCATCAGACTGTTAAACAGCCACCACTAACATTGAGTGGCTGCTGCCAACACACTGACACTGACTCAACTCCAGCCACTTTAATAATGGGAATTGATGGGAAATGATGTAAATATATCACTAGCCACTTTAAACAATGCTACCTTATATAATGTTACTTACCCTACATTATTCATCTCATATGCATACGTATATACTGTACTCTATCATCGACTGCATCCTTATGTAATACATGTATCACTAGCCACTTTAACTATGCCACTTTGTTTACATACTCATCTCATATGTATATACTGTACTCGATACCATCTACTGTATCTTGCCTATGCTGCTCTGTACCATCACTCATTCTTATATCCTCATGTACATATTCTTTATCCCCTTACACTGTGTATAAGACAGCCATATGCCGCTCTGTACCATCACTCATTCATATATCTTATGTACATATTCTTTATCCCCTTACACTGTGTATAAGACAGCCATATGCCGCTCTGTACCATCACTCATTCATATATCTTATGTACATATTCTTTATCCCCTTACACTGTGTATAAGACAGCCATATGCCGCTCTGTACCATCACTCATTCATATATCTTATGTACATATTCTTTATCCCTTACACTGTGTATAAGACAGCCATATGCCGCTCTGTACCATCACTCATTCATATATCTTATGTACATATTCTTTATCCCTTACACTGTGTATAAGACAGCCATATGCCGCTCTGTACCATCACTCATTCATATATCTTACGTACATATTCTTTATCCCTTACACTGTGTATAAGACAGCCATATGCCGCTCTGTACCATCACTCATTCATATATCTTATGTACATATTCTTTATCCCCTTACACTGTGTATAAGACAGCCATATGCCGCTCTGTACCATCACTCATTCATATATCTTATGTACATATTCTTTATCCTTACACTGTGTATAAGACAGCCATATGCCGCTCTGTACCATCACTCATTCATATATCTTATGTACATATTCTTTATCCCCTTACACTTGTGTCTATAAGGTAGTAGTTTTGGAATTGTTAGCTAGATTACTTGTTGGTTATTACTGCATTGTCGGAACTAGAAGCACAAGCATTTCGCTACACTCGCATTAACATCTGCTAACCATGTGTATGTGACAAATAACATTTGATTTAAGACATATCCACTCCTCCTAGACACACACCCTTCCTCACATATAGATGCAGGCCCCGTCCCCATACTATTACAGAGAGACATATCCACTCCTCCTAGACACACACCCTTCCTCACATATAGATGCAGGCCCTGTCCCCATACTATTACAGAGAGACATATCCACTCCTCCTAGACACACACCCTTCCTCACATATAGATGCAGGCCCTGTCCCCATACTATTACAGAGAGACATATCCACTCCTCCTAGACACACACCCTTCCTCACATATAGATGCAGGCCCCGTCCCCATACTATTACAGAGAGACATATCCACTCCTCCTAGACACACACCCTTCCTCACATATAGATGCAGGCCCCGTCCCCATACTATTACAGAGAGACATATCCACTCCTCCTAGACACACACCCTTCCTCACATATAGATGCAGGCCCCGTCCCCATACTATTACAGAGAGACATATCCACTCCTCCTAGACACACACCCTTCCTCACATATAGATGCAGGCCCCGTCCACATACTATTACAGAGAGACATATCCACTCCTCCTAGACACACACCCTTCCTCACATATAGATGCAGGCCCCGCCCCCATACTATTACAGAGAGACAAGTCCACTCCTCCTAGACACACACCCTTCCTCACATATAGATGCAGGCCCCGTCCCCATACTGTTACAGAGAGACAAGTCCACTCCTCCTAGACACACACCCTTCCTCACATATAGATGCAGGCCCTGTCCCCATACTATTACAGAGAGACATATCCACTCCTCCTAGACACACACCCTTCCTCACATATAGATGCAGGCCCCGTCCCCATACTGTTACAGAGAGACATATCCACTCCTCCTAGACACACACCCTTCCTCACATATAGATGCAGGCCCTGTCCCCATACTATTACAGAGAGACATATCCAGACACACACCTCCTAGACACACACCAGAGACTTCCTCACATATAGATGCAGGCCCTGTCCCCATACTATTACAGAGAGACATATCCACTCCTCCTAGACACACACCCTTCCTCACATATAGATGCAGGCCCTGTCCCCATACTATTACAGAGAGACATATCCACTCCTCCTAGACACACACCCTTCCTCACATATAGATGCAGGCCCTGTCCCCATACTATTACAGAGAGACATATCCACTCCTCCTAGACACACACCCTTCCTCACATATAGATGCAGGCCCTGTCCCCATACTATTACAGAGAGACATATCCACTCCTCCTAGACACACAGAGACCTTCCTCACATATAGATGCAGGCCCCGTCCCCATACTATTACAGAGAGACATATCCACTCCTCCTAGACACACACCCTTCCTCACATATAGATGCAGGCCCTGTCCCCATACTATTACAGAGAGACATATCCAGACACACACCCCTCCTAGATGCAGGCCCTGTCCCCATACTATTACAGAGAGACTATCCACTCCTAGACACACCCTTCCTCATATAGATGCAGGCCCTGTCCCCATACTATTACAGAGAGACATATCCACTCCTCCTAGACACACACCCTTCCTCACATATAGATGCAGGCCCTGTCCCCATACTATTACAGAGAGACATATCCACTCCTCCTAGACACACACCCTTCCTCACATATAGATGCAGGCCCTGTCCCCATACTATTACAGAGAGACATATCCACTCTCCTAGACACACACCCTTCCTCACATATAGATGCAGGCCCCGTCCCCATACTATTACAGAGAGACATATCCACTCCTCCTAGACACACACCCTTCCTCACATATAGATGCAGGCCCTGTCCCCATACTATTACAGAGAGACATATCCACTCCTCCTAGACACACACCCTTCCTCACATATAGATGCAGGCCCTGTCCCCATACTATTACAGAGAGACATATCCACTCCTCCTAGACACACACCCTTCCTCACATATAGATGCAGGCCCTGTCCCCATACTATTACAGAGAGACATATCCACTCCTCCTAGACACACCCCTTCCTCACATATAGATGCAGGCCCTGTCCCCATACTATTACAGAGAGACATATCCACTCCTCCTAGACACACACCCTTCCTCACATATAGATGCAGGCCCTGTCCCCATACTATTACAGAGAGACATATCCACTCCTCCTAGACACACACCCTTCCTCACATATAGATGCAGGCCCTGTCCCCCATACTATTACAGAGACATATCCACTCCTCCTAGACACACACCCTTCCTCACATATAGATGCAGGCCCCGTCCCCATACTACAGAGAGACATATCCACTCCTCCTAGACACACACCCTTCACATATAGATGCAGGCCCTGTCCCCATACTGTTACAGAGAGACATATCCACTCCTCCTAGACACACACCCTTCCTCACATATAGATGCAGGCCCTGTCCCCATACTATTACAGAGAGACATATCCACTCCTCCTAGACACACACCCTTCCTCACATATAGATGCAGGCCCCGTCCCCATACTATTACAGAGAGACATATCCACTCCTCCTAGACACACACCCTTCCTCACATATAGATGCAGGCCCTGTCCCCATACTATTACAGAGAGACATATCCACTCTCCTAGACACACACCCTTCCTCACATATAGATGCAGGCCCTGTCCCCATACTATTACAGAGAGACATATCCACTCCTCCTAGACACACACCCTTCCTCACATATAGATGCAGGCCCTGTCCCCATACTATTACAGAGAGACATATCCACTCCTCCTAGACACACACCCTTCCTCACATATAGATGCAGGCCCCGTCCCCATACTATTACAGAGAGACATATCCACTCTCCTAGACACACACCCTTCCTCACATATAGATGCAGGCCCTGTCCCCATACTATTACAGAGAGACATATCCACTCCTCCTAGACACACACCCTTCCTCACATATAGATGCAGGCCCTGTCCCCATACTATTATATCCACTCTCCTAGACACACACCCTTCCTCACATAGATGCACAGAGAGACATATCCACTCCTCCTAGACACACACCCTTCCTCACATATAGATGCAGGCCCTGTCCCCATACTGTTACAGAGAGACATATCCACTCCTCCTAGACACACACCCTTCCTCACATATAGATGCAGGCCCTGTACCCAGAGAGACATATCCACTAGACACACACCCTTCCTCACATATAGATGCAGGCCCTGTCCCCATACACAGAGAGACATATCCACTCCTCCTAGACACACCCCTTCCTCACATATAGATGCAGGCCCTGTCCCCATACTATTACAGAGACATATCAGACAGACACCCTTCCTCACATATAGATGCAGGCCCTGTCCCCATACTGTTACAGAGAGACATATCCACTCCTCCTAGACACACCCTTCCTCACATATAGATGCAGGCCCTGTCCCCATACTGTTACAGAGAGACATATCCACTTCCTAGACACACCCCTTCCTCACATATAGATGCAGGCCCTGTCCCCATACTGTTACAGAGAGACATATCCACAACTCCTAGACACACACCCTTCCTCACATATAGATGCAGGCCCCGTCCCCATACTGTTACAGAGAGACATATCCACTCCTCCTAGACACACCCCTTCCTCACATATAGATGCAGGCCCCGTCCCCATACTATTACAGAGAGACATATCCACTCCTCCTAGACACACCCTTCCTCACATATAGATGCAGGCCCTGTCCCCATACTATTACAGAG
>NW_026286757.1:0-134898 GCF_023373465.1 Oncorhynchus keta | reverse complement strand
CTCAACATAGAGGTCCCATCCCTCAGCATAGAGGTCCCATCCCAATCCTCAACATAGAGGTCCCATCCCAAACCTCAGCATAGAGGTCCCATCCCAATCCTCAGCATAGAGGTCCCATCCCAATCCTCAACATAGAGGTCCCATCCCAAACCTCAACATAGAGGTCCCATCCCAATCCTCAACATAGAGGTCCCATCCCAAACCTCAACATAGAGGTCCCATCCAATCCTCAGCATAGAGGTCCCATCCCAATCAGCATAGAGGTCCCATCCTCAACATAGAGGTCCCCATCCCAATCCTCAGCATAGAGGTCCCATCCCAAACCTCAACATAGAGGTCCCATCCCAATCAGCATAGAGGTCCCATCCCAAACCTCAACATAGAGGTCCCATCCAATCCTCAACACAGAGGTCCCATCCCAATCCTCAGCATAGAGGTCCCATCCCAATCTCAGCATAGAGGTCCCATCCCAATCAGCATAGTGGTCCCATCCCATAGAGGTCCCATCCCAATCCTCAGCATAGAGGTCCCATCCCAATCCTCAGCATAGAGGTCCCATCCCAATCCTCAGCATAGAGGTCCCATCCCAAGTCTCAACATAGAGGTCCCATCCCAATCCTCAGCATAGTGGTCCCCATCCCATAGGTCCCATCCCAATCCTCAACATAGAGGTCCCATCCCAATACTCAGCATAGAGGTCCCATCCCAATCCTCAACATAGAGGTCCCATCCCAATCCCTCAACATAGAGGTCCCATCCCAACCTCAACATAGAGGTCCCATCCCAAACCTCAGCATAGAGGTCCCATCCCTCAGCATAGAGGTCCCATCCCAATCCTCAACATAGAGGTCCCATCCCAATCCTCAGCATAGAGGTCCCATCCCAATCCTCAACATAGAGGTCCCATCCCAATCCTCAACATAGAGGTCCCATCCCTCAGCATAGAGGTCCCATCCCTCAGCATAGAGGTCCCATCCCTCAGCATAGAGGTCCCATCCCTCAGCATAGAGGTCCCATCCCAATCCTCAACATAGAGGTCCCCATCCCAATCCTCAGCATAGAGGTCCCATCCCTCAGCATAGAGGTCCCATCCCATCCCTCAGCATAGAGGTCCCATCCCTCAGCATAGAGGTCCCATCCCTCAGCATAGAGGTCCCATCCCTCAGCATAGAGGTCCCATCCCTCAGCATAGAGGTCCCATCCCTCAGCATAGAGGTCCCATCCCTCAGCATAGAGGTCCCATCCCTCAGCATAGAGGTCCCATCCCTCAGCATAGAGGTCCCATCCCTCAGCATAGAGGTCCCATCCCAATCCTCAACATAGAGGTCCCATCCCAATCCTCAGCATAGAGGTCCCATCCCAATCCTCAGCATAGAGGTCCCATCCCAATCCTCAGCATAGAGGTCCCATCCCAATCCTCAGCATAGAGGTCCCATCCCTCAGCATAGAGGTCCCATCCCAATCCTTAACATAGACGTCCCATCCCAATCCTCAGCATAGAGGTCCCCATCCCAGCATCCCCATCCTTCAACATAGAGGTCCCATCCCTCAGCAGAGTCCCATCCCAATCCTCAGCATAGAGGTCCCATCCCTCAGCATAGAGGTCCCATCCCAATCCTCAGCATAGAGGTCCCATCCCTCAGCATAGAGGTCCCATCCCAATCCTCAGCATAGAGGTCCCATCCCAATCCCTCAGCATAGAGGTCCCATCCCAATCCTCAACATAGAGGTCCCATCCCAATCCTTAGCATAGAGGTCCCATCCCAATCCTCAGCATAGAGGTCCCATCCCAATCCTCAGCATAGAGGTCCCCATCCCAATCCTCAGCATAGAGGTCCCCATCCCATAGAGGTCCCATCCCAATCCTCAGCATAGAGGTCCCATCCCAATCAGCATAGAGGTCCCATCCCAATCCTCAGCATAGAGGTCCCATCCCAAGTCTCAACATAGAGGTCCCATCCCAATCCTCAGCATAGTGGTCCCCATCCCATAGAGGTCCCATCCCAATCCTCAACATAGACGTCCCATCCCAATACTCAGCATAGAGGTCCCATCCCAAGCCTCAACATAGAGGTCCCATCCCAATCCTCAACATAGAGGTCCCATCCCAAACCTCAACATAGAGGTCCCATCCCAAACCTCAACATAGAGGTCCCATCCCAAACCTCAACATAGAGGTCCCATCCCAAACCTCAGCATAGAGGTCCCATCCCAATCCTCAGCATAGAGGTCCCATCCCAATCCTCAACATAGAGGTCCCATCCCAAACCTCAACATAGAGGTCCCATCCCAATCTCAACATAGAGGTCCCATCCCAAACCTCAACATAGCCCCATCCCAGAGGTCCCATCCCAATCCTCAGCATAGAGGTCCCATCCCAATCCTCAGCATAGAGGTCCCATCCCAATCCTCAGCATAGAGGTCCCATCCCAATCCTCAGCATAGAGGTCCCATCCCAATCCTCAGCATAGAGGTCCCATCCCAATCCTCAGCATAGAGGTCCCATCCCAGTCTCAACATAGAGGTCCCCATCCCAATCCTCAGCATAGTGGTCCCCATCCCATAGAGGTCCCATCCCAATCCTCAACATAGAGGTCCCCATCCCATAGAGCCCATCCCTCAGAGGTCCCATCCCAATCCTCAGCATAGAGGTCCCATCCCAATCCTCAGCATAGAGGTCCCATCCCAATCCTCAGCATAGAGGTCCCATCCCAATCCTCAGCATAGAGGTCCCATCCCAATCCTCAGCATAGAGGTCCTATCCCAATTCTCAACATAGAGGTCCCCCCAAACCTCAGCATAGAGGTCCCATCCCAATCCTCAGCATAGGTCCCATCCCAAACCTCAACATAGAGGTCCCATCCCAATCCAGCATAGAGTTCCCATCCCAATCCTCAGCACAGACGTCCCTTCCCCCATCCTCAGTTTAGTGGTCCCATCCCATAGAGGTCCCATCCCAATCCTCATTACAGAGGTCCCATCCCAATCAGCATACATAGAGGTCCCATCCCAATCCTCAGCATAGAGGTCCCATCCCAATCCTCAGCATAGAGGTCCCATCCCAATCCTCAGCATAGAGGTCCCATCCCAATCAGCATAGAGGTCCCATCCCAATCCTCAGCATAGAGGTCCCATCCCAATCCTCAGCATAGAGGTCCCATCCAAACCTCAACATAGAGGTCCCATCCCAATCCTCAGCATAGAGGTCCCATCCCAATCCTCAGCATAGAGATCCCATCCCCCATCCCAATCCTTAGCATAGAGGTCCCATCCCAATCCTCAGCATAGAGGTCCCATCCCAATCCTCAGCATAGAGGTCCCATCCCAATCCTCAGCATAGAGGTCCCATCCCAATCCTCAGCATAGAGGTCCCATCCCAATCCTCAACATAGAGGTCCCATCCCAATCCTCAACATAGAGGTCCCATTCCAATCCTCAACATAGAGGTCCCATCCCAATCCTCAGCATAGTGGTCCCCATCCCATCCCATCCCAAACCTCATAGAGGTCCCATCCCAATCCTCAGCATAGAGGTCCCATCCCAATCCTCAGCATAGAGGTCCCATCCCAATCCTCAGCATAGAGGTCCCATCCCAATCCTCAGCATAGAGGTCCCATCCCAATCCTCAACATAGAGGTCCCATCCCAATCCTCAGCATAGAGGTCCCATCCCAATCCTCATCATAGAGGTCCCATCCCAATCCTCATCATAGAGGTCCCATCCCATAGAGGTCCCATCCCAATCCTCAACAAAGAGGTCCCCAGAGGTCCCATCCCAATCCTCAACATAGAGGTCCCCATCCCTCAGCATAGAGTTCCCATCCCAATCCTCAGCATAGAGGTCCCATCCCAATCCTCAGCATAGAGGTCCCATCCCAATCCTCAGCATAGAGGTCCCATCCCAAGAGGTCCCATCCCAACATAGAGGTCCCATCCCAATCCTCAACATAGAGGTCCCATCCCATCCCTCATCATAGAGGTCCCATCCCAATCCTCAACATAGAGGTCCCATCCCAGAATATAGTTCCCATCCCCAATCCTCATAGAGGTCCCATCCCAATCCTCAACATAGAGGTCCCATCCCAATCCTCAGCATAGAGTCCCATCCCAATCCTCAGCATAGAGGTCCCATCCCAAGAGGTCCCATCCCAATCCTCAGCATAGAGGTCCCCATCCCAACCCTCAACATAGAGGTCCCCATCCCAATCAGCATAGAGGTCCCATCCCAATCCTCAGCATAGAGGTCCCATCCCAATCCTCAGCATAGAGGTCCCATCCCAATCCTCAGCATAGAGGTCCCATCCCAATCCTCAGCATAGAGGTCCCATCCCAATCCTCAGCATAGAGGTCCCATCCCAATCCTCAGCATAGAGGTCCCATCCCAATCCTCAGCATAGAGGTCCCATCCCAATCCTCAACATAGAGGTCCCATCCAATAGAGGTCCCATCCCAATCCTCAACATAGAGGTCCCATCCCAATCCTCAGCATAGAGGTCCCATCCCAATCCTCAGCATAGAGGTCCCATCCCAATCCTCAGCATAGAGGTCCCATCCCAATCCTCAGCATAGAGGTCCCATCCCAATCCTCAGCATAGAGGTCCCATCCCAATCCTCAGCATAGAGGTCCCATCCCAATCCTCAACATAGAGGTCCCATCCCAATCCTCAACATAGAGGTCCCATCCCAATCCTCAGCATAGAGGTCCCATCCCAATCCTCAGCATAGAGGTCCCATCCCAATCCTCAACATAGAGGTCCCATCCCAATCCTCAACATAGAGGTCCCATCCCAATCCTCATAGAGGTCCCATCATCCTCAGAGGTCCCCATCCCAACCCTCAACATAGAGGTCCCCATCCCATAGAGACCACATCCCAAACCTCAACATAGAGGTCCCAATCCTCAGCATAGAGGTCCCATCCCAATCCTCAGCATAGAGGTCCCATCCCAATCCCCAGCATAGAGGTCCCATCCCAATCCCCAGCATAGAGGTCCCATCCCAATCCTCAGCATAGAGGTCCCATCCCAATCCAACATAGAGGTCCCCATCCCTTAGCATAGAGGTCCCATCCCAATCCTCAGCATAGAGGTCCCCATCCCATAGAGGTCCCATCCCAATCCTCAGCATAGAGGTCCCATCCCAATCCTCAACATAGAGGCCCCATCCCAATCCTCAACATAGAGGTCCCATCCCTCAGCATAGAGGTCCCATCCCAATCCTCAGCATAGAGGTCCCATCCCAATCCTCAGCATAGAGGTCCCATCCCAATCCTCAGCATAGAGGTCCCATCCCAATCCTCAGCATAGAGGTCCCATCCCAATCCTCAGCATAGAGGTCCCATCCCAATCCTCAGCATAGAGGTCCCCATCCCAATCCTTAGCATAGAGGTCCCCATCCCATAGAGGTCCCATCCCAATCATCAGAATAGAGGTCCCCATCCCATAGAGGTCCCATCCCAATCCTCAACATAGAGGTCCCCATCCCTCAGCATAGAGGTCCCATCCCGAACCTCAGCATAGAGGTCCCATCCCAATCCTCAGCATAGAGGTCCCATCCCAATCCTCAGCATAGAGGTCCCATCCCAAACCTCAGCATAGAGGTCCCATCCCAATCCTCAACATAGAGGTCCCATCCCAATCCTCAGCATAGAGGTCCCCATCCCAATCCTCAGCATAGAGGTCCCCATCCCATAGAGGTCCCATCCCAATCCTCAGCATAGAGGTCCCATCCCAATCCTCAACATAGAGGTCCCATCCCAATCCTCAACATAGAGGTCCCATCCCAATCCTCAGCATAGAGGTCCCATCCCAATCCTCAGCATAGAGGTCCCCATCCCAATCCTCAGCATAGAGGTCCCCATCCCATAGAGGTCCCATCCCAATCCTCAGAATAGGTCCCCATCCCAATCTTCAACATAGAGTCCCCATCCCATAGAGGTCCCCATCCCAATCCTCAACATAGAGGTCCCCATCCCTTAGCATAGAGGTCCCATCCCAATCCTCAGCATAGAGGTCCCATCCCAATCCTCAACATAGAGGTCCCATCCCAATCCTCAGCATAGAGGTCCCCATCCCAATCCTCAGCATAGAGGAGGTCCCATCCCAATCCTCAACATAGAGGTCCCATCCCAATCCTCAGCATAGAGGTCCCATCCCAATCCTCAGCATAGAGGTCCCATCCTCAACATAGAGGTCCCCATCCCTCAGCATAGAGGTCCCATCCCAACCCTCAGCATAGAGGTCCCCATCCCAAACCTCAGCATAGAGGTCCCATCCCAATCCTCAGCATAGAGGTCCCATCCCAATCCTCAGCATAGAGGTCCCATCCCAATCCTCACATAGAGGTCCCATCCCAATCCTCAACATAGAGGTCCCATCCCAATCCTCAGCATAGAGGTCCCATCCCAATCCTCAGCATAGAGGTCCCCAATCCTCAGCATAGAGGTCCCATCCCAATCCTCAGAATAAAGGTCCCCATCCCAATCCTCAACATAGAGCTCCCCATCCCATCCCATAGAGGTCCCCATCCCAATCCTCAACATAGAGGTCCCCATCCCAGCATAGAGGTCCCATCCCAATCCTCAGCATAGAGGTCCCAACCCAATCCTCAGCATAGAGGTCCCAACCCAATCCTCAGCATAGAGGTCCCATCCCAATCCTCAGCATAGAGGTCCCATCCCAATCCTCAGCATAGAGGTCCCATCCCTCAGCATAGAGGTCCCATCCCAATCCTCAGCATAGAGGTCCCATCCCAATCCTCAACATAGAGATCCCATCCCAATCCTCAACATAGAGGTCCCATCCCAATCCTCAGCATAGAGGTCCCCATCCCAATCCTCAGCATAGAGGTCCCCATCCCATAGAGGTCCCATCCCAATCCTCAGCATAGAGGTCCCATCCCAATCCTCAACATAGAGGTCCCCATCCCATAGAGACCCCATCCCAATCCTCAACATAGAGGTCCCATCCCAATCCTCAGCATAGAGATCCCTATCCCATTGAGGTCCCATCCCAATCCTCAGCACAGAGGTCCCATCCCAATCCTCAGCATAGAGTTCCCATCCCAATCCTCAGCATAGAGGTCCCATCCCAATCCTCAGCATAGTGGTCCCCATCCCATAGAGGTCCCCATCCCAATCCTCAGCATAGAGGTCCCATCCCATAGAGGTCCCATCCCAATCCTCAGAATAAAGGTCCCATCCCAATCCTCAACATAGAGCTCCCCATCCCATAGAGGTCCCATCCCAATCCTCAACATAGAGGTCCCATCCCTTCAGCATAGAGGTCCCATCCCAATCCTCAGCATAGAGGTCCCCATCCCAAGAGGTCCCCATCCCAATCCTCAGCATAGAGGTCCCCATCCCATAGAGGTCCCATCCCAATCCTCAGAATAAAGGTCCCCATCCAATCCTCAACATAGAGCTCCCCATCCCATAGAGGTCCCCATCCCAATCCTCAACATAGAGGTCCCATCCCAGCATAGAGGTCCCATCCCAATCCTCAGCATAGAGGTCCCATCCCAATCCTCAGCATAGAGGTCCCATCCCAATCCTTAACATAGAGGTCCCATCCCAACCCTCAACATAGAAGTCCCCATCCCATAGAGATCCCATCCCAAACCTCAACATAGAGGTCCCAATCCTCAGCATAGAGGTCCCATCCCAATCCTTAACATAGAGGTCCCATCCCAATCCTCAGCATAGAGGTCCCATCCCAATCCTCAGCATAGAGGTCCCATCCCAATCCTCAGCATAGAGGTCCCATCCCAATCCTCAACATAGAGGTCCCATCCCAATCCTTAACATAGAGGTCCCATCCCAATCCTCAGCATAGAGGTCCCATCCCAATCCTCAGCATAGAGGTCCCATCCCAATCCTCAGCATAGAGGTCCCATCCTTAACATAGAGGTCCCATCCCAATCCTTAACATAGAGGTCCCATCCAAATCCTCAGCATAGAGGTCCCCATCCCAACCCTCAACATAGAGGTCCCCATCCCATAGAGATCACATCCCAAACCTCAACATAGAGGTCCCAATCCTCAGCATAGAGGTCCCATCCCAATCCTTAACATAGAGGTCCCATCCCAATCCTCAGCATAGAGGTCCCATCCCAATCCTCAGCATAGAGGTCCCATCCCAATCCTCAGCATAGAGGTCCCATCCCAATCCCCAGCATAGAGGTCCCATCCCAATCCTCAGCATAGAGGTCCCATCCCAATCCTCAACATAGAGGTCCCATCCCAATCCTCAGCATAGAGGTCCCATCCCAATCCTCAACATAGAGGTCCCATCCCCAATCCTCAGCATAGAGGTCCCCATCCCAATCCTCAGCATAGAGGTCCCCATCCCAATCCTCAGCATAGAGGTCCCATCCCAATCCTCAGCATAGAGGTCCCCATCCCAATCCTCAGCATAGTGGTCCCATCCCATAGAGGTCCATCCCAATCCTCAACATAGAGGTCCCATCCCAAGCCTCAACATAGAGGGCCCATCCCAATCCTCAGCATAGAGGTCCCATCCCAATCCTCAGCATAGAGGTCCCATCCCAATCCTCAACATAGAGGTCCCATCCCAATCCTTAACATAGAGGTCCCATCCCAATCCTCAGCATAGAGGTCCCATCCCAATCCTCAACATAGAGGTCCCATCCCAATCCTCAGCATAGAGGTCCCCCATCCTTAACATAGAGGTCCCATCCCATCCCTCAGCATAGAGGTCCCATCCCAATCCTCAGCATAGAGGTCCCATCCCAATCCTCAGCATAGAGGTCCCATCCCAATCCTCAGCATAGAGGTCCCATCCCAATCCTCAGCATAGAGGTCCCATCCCAATCCTCAGCATAGAGGTCCCATCCCAATCCTCAGCATAGAGGTCCCCATCCCATAGAGGTCCCATCCCAATCCTCAGCATAGAGGTCCCCATCCCAATCCTCAACATAGAGGTCCCATCCCAATCCTCAACATAGAGGTCCCATCCCAATCCTCAACATAGAGGTCCCCATCCCTCAGCATAGAGGTCCCATCCCAATCCTCAGCATAGAGGTCCCATCCCAATCCTCAACATAGAGGTCCCATCCCAATCCTCAGCATAGAGGTCCCATCCCAATCCTCAGCATAGAGGTCCCCATCCCATAGAGGTCCCATCCCAATCCTCTGAATAAAGGTCCCCATCCCAATCTTCAACATAGAGCTCCCATCCCATAGAGGTCCCATCCCAATCCTCAACATAGAGGTCCCCATCCCAATCCTCAACATAGAGGTCCCATCCCAATCCTCAGCATAGAGGTCCCATCCCAATCCTCAGCATAGAGGTCCCATCCCAATCCTCAGCATAGAGGTCCCATCCCAATCCTCAGCATAGAGGTCCCATCCCAATCCTCAGCATAGAGGTCCCATCCCAATCCTCAGCATAGAGGTCCCATCCCAATCCTCAGCATAGAGGTCCCATCCCAATCCTCAACATAGAGGTCCCATCCCAATCCTCAGCATAGAGGTCCCCATCCCAATCCTCAGCATAGAGGTCCCCATCCCATAGAGGTCCCATCCCAATCCTCAGAATAGAGGTCCCCATCCCAAGCCTCAACATAGAGGTCCCCATCCCATAGAGGTCCCCATCCCAATCCTCAACATAGAGGTCCCATCCCAATCCTCAGCATAGAGGTCCCATCCCAATCCTCAGCATAGAGGTCCCATCCCAATCCTCAGCATAGAGGTCCCATCCCAATCCTCAGCATAGAGGTCCCATCCCAATCCTCAGCATAGAGGTCCCATCCCAATCCTCAGCATAGAGGTCCCATCCCAATCCTCAACATGGAGGTCCCATCCCAATCCTCAACATGGAGGTCCCATCCCAATCCTCAGCATAGAGGTCCCATCCCAATCCTCAACATAGAGATCCCATCCCAATCCTCAACATAGAGGTCCCATCCCAATCCTCAGCATAGAGGTCCCCATCCCAATCCTCAGCATAGAGGTCCCCATCCCATAGAGGTCCCATCCCAATCCTCAGCATAGAGGTCCCATCCCAATCCTCAACATAGAGGTCCCCATCCCATAGAGACCCCATCCCAATCCTCAACATAGAGGTCCCATCCCAATCCTCAGCATAGAGATCCCTATCCCATTGAGGTCCCATCCCAATCCTCAGCACAGAGGTCCCATCCCAATCCTCAGCATAGAGTCCCATCCCAATCCTCGGCATAGAGGTCCCATCCCAATCCTCAGCATAGTGGTCCCCATCCCATAGAGGTCCCCATCCCAATCCTCAGCATAGTGGTCCCCATCCCATAGAGGTCCCATCCCAATCCTCAACATAGAGGTCCCATCCCAATCCTCAGCATAGAGATCCCTATCCCATTAGAGGTCCCATCCCAATCCTCAGCATAGAGGTCCCATCCCAATCCTCAGCATAGAGGTCCCATCCCAATCCTCAACATAGAGGTCCCCTCCCAATCCTCAGCATAGAGGTCCCATCCCAACCCTCAGCATAGAGTTCCCATCCCAATCCTCAGCATAGAGGTCCCATCCCAATCCTCAGCATAGAGGTCCCATCCCAATCCTCAGCATAGAGGTCCCATCCCAATCCTCAGCATAGAGGTCCCATCCCAATCCTCAGCATAGAAGTCCCATCCCAATCCTCAGCATAGAGGTCCCATCCCAATCCTCAGCATAGAGGTCCCATCCCAATCCTCAGCATAGAGTTCCCATCCCAATCCTCAGCATAGAGGTCCCATCCCAATCCTCAGCATAGAGGTCCCATCCCAATCCTCAGCATAGAGGTCCCATCCCAATCCTCAGCATAGAGGTCCCATCCCAATCCTCAGCATAGAGGTCCCTATCCCAATCCTCAACATAGAGGTCCCCATCCCATAGAGACCCCATCCCAATCCTCAACATAGAGGTCCCATCCCAATCCTCAGCATAGAGATCCCTATCCCATTGAGGTCCCATCCCAATCCTCAGCACAGAGGTCCCATCCCAATCCTCAGCATAGAGTTCCCATCCCAATCCTCGGCATAGAGGTCCCATCCCAATCCTCAGCATAGTGGTCCCCATCCCATAGAGGTCCCCATCCCAATCCTCAGCATAGTGGTCCCCATCCCATAGAGGTCCCATCCCAATCCTCAACATCGAGGTCCCATCCCAATCCTCAGCATAGAGATCCCATATCCCATTGAGGTCCCATCCCAATCCTCAGCATAGAGGTCCCATCCCAATCCTCAGCATAGAGGTCCCATCCCAATCCTCAACATAGAGGTCCCCTCCCAATCCTCAGCATAGAGGTCCCATCCCAACCCTCAACATAGAGGTCCCATCCCAATCCTCAGCATAGAGGTCCCATCCCAACCCTCATCATAGAGGTCCCATCCCAATCCTCAGCATAGAGGTCCCATCCCAATCCTCAGCATAGTGGACCCCATCCCATAGAGGTCCCATCCCAATCCTCAGCATAGAGGTCCCATCCCAATCCTCAGCATAGAGGTCCCATCCCAATCCTCAGCATAGAGGTCCCATCCCAATCCTCAGCATAGAAGTCCCATCCCAATCCTCAGCATAGAGGTCCCATCCCAATCCTCAACATAGAGGTCCCATCCCAATCCTCAGCAGAGTTCCCATCCCAATCCTCAGCATAGAGGTCCCATCCCAATCCCCAGCATAGTGGTCCCCATCCGAAGCCTCAGCATAGAGGTCCCCATCCCAATCCCCAGCATAGAGGTCCCATCCCAAACCTCAACATGGAGGTCCCATCCCAATCCTCAGCAAAGAGGTCCCATCCCAATCCTTAACATAGAGGTCCCATCCCAATCCTCAGCATAGAGGTCCCATCCAATAGAGGTCCCATTCTAATCCTCAACATAGAGCTCCCCATCCCATAGAGGTCCCATCCCAATCCTCAGCATAGAGGTCCCATCCCAATCCTCAACATAGAGGTCCCATCCCAATAGTCAGCATAGAGGTCCCATCCAAATCCTCAGCATGGAGGTCTCATTCCAATCCTCAGCATAGAGGTCCCATCCCAATCCTCAGCATAGAGGTCCCATCCCAATCCTCAACATAGAGGTCCCATCCCAATCCTCAGCATAGTGGTCCCCATCCCATAGAGGTCCCATCCCAATCCTCAGCATAGTGGTCCCCATCCCATAGAGGTCCCATCCCAATCCTCAGCATAGAGGTCCCATCCCAATCCTCAGCATACAGGTCCCATCCCAATCCTCAGTATGGAGGTCTCATTCCAATCCTCAGCATAGAGGTCCCATCCCAACCCTCAACATAGAGGTCCCATCCCAACCCTCAACATAGAGGTCCCATCCCAATCCTCAGCATAGTGGTCCCCATCCCATAGAGGTCCCATCCCAAACCTCAGCATAGAGGTCCCATCCCAATCCTCAGCATAGTGGTCCCCATCCCAATCCTCAACATAGAGGTCCCATCCCATAGAGGTCCCATCCCAATCCTCAGCATAGAAGTCCCATCCCAATCCTCAGCATAGAGGTCCCATCCCAATCCTCAACATAGAGGTCCCATCCCATAGAGGTCCCATCCCAATCCTCAGCATAGAAGTCCCATCCCAATCCTCAGCATAGAGGTCCCATCCCAATCCTCAGCATAGAGTTCCCATCCCAATCCTCAGCATAGTGGTCCCCATCCCATAGAGGTCCCATCCCAATCCTCAACATAGAGGTCCCATCCCAATCCTCAGCATAGAGGTCCCATCCCTCAGCATAGAGGTCCCATCCCTCAGCATAGAGGTCCCATCCCTCAGCATAGAGGTCCCATCCCAATCCTCAGCATAGAGGTCCCATCCCTCAGCATAGAGGTCCCATCCCAATCCTCAACATAGAGGTCCCATCCCTCAGCATAGAGGTCCCATCCCAATCCTCAGCATAGAGGTCCCATCCCAATCCTCAGCATAGAGGTCCCATCCCAATCCTCAACATAGAGGTCCCATCCCAATCCTCAACATAGAGGTCCCATCCCAATCCTCAGCATAGAGGTCCCATCCCAATCCTCAGCATAGAGGTCCCCATCCCAATCCTCAGCATAGAGGTCCCCATCCCATAGAGGTCCCATCCCAATCCTCAGCATAGAGGTCCCATCCCAATCCTCAGCATAGAGGTCCCATCCCAATCCTCAGCATAGAGGTCCCATCCCAAGTCTCAACATAGAGGTCCCCATCCTAATCCTCAGCATAGAGGTCCCCATCCCATAGAGGTCCCATCCCACTCCTCAGCATAGAGGTCCCCATCCCAATCATCAACATAGAGGTCCCATCCCAATCATCAACATAGAGGTCCCATCCCAATCCTCAACACAGAGGTCCCCATCCCAATCCCCAACACAGAGGTCCCCATCCCAATCCCCAACACAGAGGTCCCCATCCCAAACCTCAACATGGAGGTCCCATCCCAATCCGCAACATAGAGGTCCCATCCCAATCCTCAGCATAGAGGTCCCATCCCAATCCTTAACATAGAGGTCCCATCCAATAGAGGTCCCATCCCAATCCTCAACATAGAGGTCCCATCCCAAACCTCAACATAGAGGTCCCATTCCAATCCTCAGCACAGAGGTCCCATCCCAATCCTCAGCATAGAGGTCCCATCCCAAGTCTCAACATAGAGGTCCCCATCCCAATCCTCAGCATAGTGGTCCCCATCCCATAGAGGTCCCCATCCCAATCCTCAGCATAGAGGTCCCATCCCTCAGCATAGAGGTCCCATCCCTCAGCATAGAGGTCCCATCCCTCAGCATAGAGGTCCCATCCCTCAGCATAGAGGTCCCATCCCTCAGCATAGAGGTCCCATCCCAATCCTCAACATAGAGGTCCCATCCCTCAGCATAGAGGTCCCATCCCAATCCTCAGCATAGAGGTCCCATCCCAATCCTCAGCATAGAGGTCCCATCCCAATCCTCAGCATAGAGGTCCCATCCCAATCCTCAACATAGAGGTCCCATCCCAATCCTCAACATAGAGGTCCCATCCCAATCCTCAGCATAGAGGTCCCATCCCTCAGCATAGAGGTCCCATCCCTCAGCATAGAGGTCCCCATCCCTCAGCATAGAGGTCCCATCCCTCAGCATAGAGGTCCCATCCCAATCCTCAACATAGAGGTCCCATCCCAATCCTCAACATAGAGGTCCCATCCCTCAGCATAGAGGTCCCATCCCTCAGCATAGAGGTCCCATCCCAGTCCTCAGCATAGAGGTCCCATCCCAATCCTCAGCATAGAGGTCCCATCCCAATCCTCAGCATAGAGGTCCCATCCCAATCCTCAGCATAGAGGTCCCATCCCAATCCTCAGCATAGAGGTCCCCATCCCAATCCTCAGCATAGAGGTCCCCATCCCATAGAGGTCCCATCCCAATCCTCAGCATAGAGGTCCCATCCCAATCCTCAACATAGAGGTCCCATCCCAATCCTCAACATAGAGGTCCCATCCCAGCCTCAACATAGAGGTCCCCATCCCAATCCTCAGCATAGAGGTCCCCATCCCATAGAGGTCCCATCCCAATCCTCAGCATAGAGGTCCCCATCCCTCAGCATAGAGGTCCCATCCCAATCCTTAGCATAGAGGTCCCATCCCAATCCTCAACATAGAGGTCCAATCCCAAACCTCAACATAGAGGTCCCATCCCAAACCTCAACATAGAGGTCCCATCCCAAACCTCAACATAGAGGTCCCATCCCAAACCTCAACATAGAGGTCCCATCCCAATCCTCAGCATAGAGGTCCCATCCCAATCCTCAACATAGAGGTCCCATCCCAAACCTCAACATAGAGGTCCCATCCCAATCCTCAACATAGAGGTCCCATCCCAAACCTCAACATAGAGGTCCCATTCCAATCCTCAGCACAGAGGTCCCATCCCAATCCTCAGCATAGAGGTCCCATCCCAAGTCTCAACATAGAGGTCCCCATCCCAATCCTCAGCATAGTGGTCCCCATCCCATAGAGGTCCCATCCCAATCCTCAGCATAGAGGTCCCATCCCAATCCTCAGCATAGAGGTCCCATCCCAATCCTCAGCATAGAGGTCCCATCCCAAGTCTCAACATAGAGGTCCCCATCCCAATCCTCAGCATAGTGGTCCCCATCCCATAGAGGTCCCATCCCAATCCTCAACATAGAGGTCCCCATCCCATAGAGGTCCCACCCCAATCCTCATTATAGAGGTCCCATCCCAATCCTCAGCATAGAGGTCCCATCCCAATCCTCAGCATAGAGGTCCCATCCCAATCCTCAGCATAGAGGTCCCATCCCAATCCTCATCATAGAGGTCCCATCCCAATCCTCAGCATAGAGGTCCCATCCCAATCCTCAGCATAGAGGTCCTATCCCAATCTCAACATAGAGGTCCCCAAACCTCAGCATAGAGGTCCCATCCCAATCCTCAGCATATAGGTCCCATCCCAAACCTCAACATAGAGGTCCCATCCCAATCCACAACATAGAGTTCACCATCCCAATCCTCAGCACAGACGTCCCTTCCCCATCCTCAGTTTAGTGGTCCCCATCCCATAGAGGTCCCATCCCAATCCTCATTACAGAGGTCCCATCCCAATCCTCATTACAGAGGTCCCATCCAAATCCTCAGCATAGAGGTCCCATCCCAATCCTCAGCATAGAGGTCCCATCCCAATCCTCAGCATAGAGGTCCCATCCCAATCCTCAGCATAGAGGTCCCATCCCAATCCTCAGCATAGAGGTCCCATCCCAATCCTCAGCATAGAGGTCCCATCCCAAACCTCAACATAGAGGTCCCATCCCAATCCGCAGCATAGAGGTCCCATCCCAATCCTCAGCAAAGAGATCCCTATCCCATAGAGGTCCCATTCCAATCCTCAGCATAGAGGTCCCCATCCCAATCCTCAGCATAGAGGTCCCATCCCAATCCTTAACATAGAGGTCCCATCCCATCTCTCAGCATAGAGGTCCCATCCCAATGCTCAACATAGAGGTCCCATCCCAATCCTCAACATAGAGGTCCCATCCCAATCCTCAACATAGAGGTCCCATCCCAATCCTCAGCATAGTGGTCCCCATCCCAGAGGTCCCATCCCAAACCTCAGCATAGAGGTCCCATCCCAATCCTCAGCATAGAGGCCCCATCCCAATCCTCAGCATAGAGGTCCCATCCCAATCCTCAGCATAGAGGTCCCATCCCAATCCTCAGCATAGAGGTCCCATCCCAATCCTCAACATAGAGGTCCCATCCCAATCCTCATCATAGAGGGCCCATCCCAATCCTCATCATAGAGGTCCCATCCCATCCATCATAGAGGTCCCATCCCAATCCTCAACAAAGAGGTCCCCATCCCATAGAGGTCCCATCCCAATCCTCAACATAGAGGTCCCCATCCCTCAGCATATAGTTCCCATCCCAATCCTCAGCATAGAGGTCCCATCCCAGTCCTCAGCATAGAGGTCCCATCCCAATCCTCAGCATAGTGGTCCCATCCCATAGAGGTCCCATCCCAATCCTCAACATAGAGGTCCCATCCCAATCCTCAACATAGAGGTCCCATCCCATCCTCATCATAGAGGTCCCATCCCAATCCTCAACATAGAGGTCCCCATCCCTCAGAATATAGTTCCCATCCCAATCCTCAGCATAGAGGTCCCATCCCAATCCTCAACATAGAGGTCCCATCCCAATCCTTAACATAGAGGTCCCCATCACAATCCTTAACATAGAGGTCCCCATCCCATAGAGGTCCCATCCCAATCCTAAGCATAGAGGTCCCCATCCCAATCCTCAACATAGTGGTCCCCATCCCATAGAGGTCCCATCCCAATCCTCAGCATAGAGGTCCCATCCCAATCCTCAGCATAGAGGTCCCATCCCAATCCTCAGCATAGAGGTCCCATCCCAATCCTCAGCATAGAGGTCCCATCCCAATCCTCAGCATAGAGGTCCCATCCCAATCCTCAGCATAGAGGTCCCATCCCAATCCTCAGCATAGAGGTCCCATCCCAATCCTCAACATAGAGGTCCCATCCCAATCCTCAGAATAAAGGTCCCCATCCCAATCCTCAACATAGAGGTCCCCATCCCTTAGCATAGAGGTCCCATCCCAATCCTCAGCATAGAGGTCCCATCCCAATCCTCAGCATAGAGGTCCCATCCCAATCCTCAGCATAGAGGTCCCATCCCAATCCTCAGCATAGAGGTCCCATCCCAATCCTCAGCATAGAGGTCCCATCCCAATCCTCAACATAGAGGTCCCATCCCAATCCTCAGCATAGAGGTCCCCATCCCAACCCTCAACATAGAGGTCCCCATCCCATAGAGACCCTGATCCCAAACCTCAGCATAGAGGTCCCCATCCCAATCCTCAGCATAGTGGTCCCATCCCATAGAGGTCCCATCCCAATCCTCAACATAGAGGTCCCATCCCAATCCTCAACATAGAGGTCCCATCCCATCCCTCATCATAGAGGTCCCATCCCAATCCTCAACATAGAGGTCCCCATCCCTCAGAATATAGTTCCCATCCCAATCCTCAGCATAGAGGTCCCATCCCAGTCCTCAGCATAGAGGTCCCATCCCAATCCTCAGCATAGAGGTCCCATCCCAAACCTCAGCATAGAGGTCCATCCCAATCCTCAGCATAGAGGTCTCATCCCAATCCTCAGCATAGAGGTCCCATCCCAATCCTTAACATAGAGGTCCCATCCCAATCCTTAACATAGAGGTCCCATCCCAATCCTCAGCATAGAGGTCCCATCCCAATCCTCAACATAGAGGTCCCATCCCAATCCTCAGCATAGAGGTCCCATCCCAATCCTCAGCATAGAGGTCCCATCCCAATCCTCAGCATAGAGGTCCCCATCCCAATCCCCAGCATAGTGGTCCCCATCCCATAGAGGTCACATCCCAATCCTCAACATAGAGGTCCCATCCCAATACTCAGCATAGGTGTCCCATCCCAATCCTCAGCATAGAGATCCCATCCCAATCCTCAGCACAGAGGTCCCATCCAAATCCTCAGCATAGAGGTCCCATCCCAATCCTCAGCATAGAGGTCCCATCCCAAACCTCAACATAGAGGTCCCATCCCAATCCTCAACATAGAGGTCCCATCCCAATCCTCAGCATAGAGGTCCCATCCCATCCTTAACATAGAGGTCCCATCCCAATCCTCAGCATAGAGGTCCCATCCCAAACCTCAACATAGAGGTCCCATTCCAATCCTCGGCATAGAGGTCCCCATCCCAATCCTCAGCATAGAGGTCCCCATCCCATAGAGGTCCCATCCCAATCCTCAGAATAAAGGTCCCCATACCAATCCTCAACATAGAGCTCCCCATCCCATAGAGGTCCCCATCCCAATCATCAACATAGAGGTCCCCATCCCTTAGCATAGAGGTCCCATCCCAATCCTCAGCATAGAGGTCCCCATCCCAATCCCCAGCATAGTGGTCCCCATCCCATAGAGGTCACATCCCAATCCTCAACATAGAGGTCCCATCCCAATACTCAGCATAGGTGTCCCATCCCAATCCTCAGCATAGAGATCCCATCCCAATCCTCAGCACAGAGGTCCCATCCAAATCCTCAGCATAGAGGTCCCATCCAAATCCTCAGCATAGAGCTCCCATCCCAAACCTCAACATAGAGGTCCCCATCCCAATCCTCAGCATAGAGGTCCCATCCCAATCCTCAACATAGAGGGCCTGTCCCAATCCTCAGCATAGAGGTCCCATCCCAATCCTCAACATAGAGGTCCCATCCCAATCCTCAGCATAGAGGTCCCATCCCAATCCTCAGCATAGAGGTCCCATCCCAATCCTCAGCATAGAGGTCCCATCCCAATCCTCAGCATAGAGGTCCCATCCCAATCCTCAGCATAGAGGTCCCATCCCAATCCTCAGCATAGAGGTCCCATCCCAATCCTCAGCATAGAGGTCCCATCCCAATCCTCAGCATAGAGGTCCCATCCCAATCCTCAGCATAGAGGTCCCATCCCAACCCTCAACATAGAGGTCCCATCCCAATCCGCAGCATAGAGGTCCCATCCCAATCCTCAACATAGAGGTCCCATCCCAATCCTCAACATAGAGGTCCCATCCCAATCCTCAACATAGAGGTCCCATCCCAATCCTCAGCATAGAGGTCCCATCCCAATCCTCAGAATAAAGGTCCCATCCAATCCTCAACATAGAGGTCCCAACCCATAGAGGTCCCCATCCCAATCCTCAGCATAGAGGTCCCATCCCAATCCTCAGCATAGAGGTCCCATCCCAATCCTCAGCATAGAGGTCCCATCCCAATCCTCAGCATAGAGGTCCCATCCCAATCCTCAGCATAGAGGTCCCATCCCAATCCTCAGCATAGAGGTCCCATCCCAATCCTCAGCATAGAGGTCCCATCCCAATCCTCAGCATAGAGGTCCCATCCCAATCCTCAACATAGAGGTCCCATCCCAATCCTCAACATAGAGGTCCCATCCCAATCCTCAACATAGAGGTCCCATCCCATCCTCAGCATAGAGGTCCCCATCCCAATCCTCAGAATAAAGGTCCCCATCCCAATCCTCAACATAGAGCTCCCCAACCCATAGAGGTCCCCATCCCAATCCTCAACATAGAGGTCCCCATCCCTTAGCATAGAGGTCCCATCCCAATCCTCAGCATAGAGGTCCCATCCCAATCCTCAGCATAGAGGTCCCATCCCAATCCTTAACATAGAGGTCCCATCCCAACCCTCAACATAGAAGTCCCCATCCCATAGAGATCCCATCCCAAACCTCAACATAGAGGTCCCAATCCTCAGCATAGAGGTCCCATCCCAATCCTTAACATAGAGGTCCCATCCCAATCCTCAGCATAGAGGTCCCATCCCAATCCTCAGCATAGAGGTCCCATCCCAATCCTCAGCATAGAGGTCCCATCCCAATCCTCAGCATAGAGGTCCCATCCCAATCCTCAACATAGAGGTCCCATCCCAATCCTTAACATAGAGGTCCCATCCCAATCCTCAGCATAGAGGTCCCATCCCAATCCTCAGCATAGAGGTCCCATCCCAATCCTCAACATAGAGGTCCCATCCCAATCCTTAACATAGAGGTCCCATCCCAATCCTTAACATAGAGGTCCCATCCAAATCCTCAGCATAGAGGTCCCCATCCCAACCCTCAACATAGAGGTCCCCATCCCATAGAGACCACATCCCAAACCTCAACATAGAGGTCCCAATCCTCAGCATAGAGGTCCCATCCCAATCCTTAACATAGAGGTCCCCATCCCTTAGCATAGAGGTCCCATCCCAATCCTCAGCATAGAGGTCCCATCCCAATCCTCAGCATAGAGGTCCCATCCCAATCCTCAGCATAGAGGTCCCATCCCATCCATCATAGAGGTCCCATCCCAATCATCAGAATAGAGGTCCCCATCCCATAGAGGTCCCATCCCAATCCTCAACATAGAGGTCCCCATCCCTCAGCATAGAGGTCCCATCCCGAACCTCAGCATAGAGGTCCCATCCCAATCCTCAGCATAGAGGTCCCATCCCAATCCTCAGCATAGTGGTCCCATCCCAGAGGTCCCATCCCAATCCTCAGCATAGAGGTCCCATCCCAATCCTCAACATAGAGGTCCCATCCCATCCCTCATCATAGAGGTCCCATCCCAATCCTCAACATAGAGGTCCCATCCCAATCCTCAGCATAGAGGTCCCATCCCAATCCTCAGCATAGAGGTCCCATCCCAATCCTCAGCATAGAGGTCCCATCCCAATCCTCAGCATAGAGGTCCCATCCCAATCCTCAGCATAGAGGTCCCATCCCAATCCTCAACATAGAGGTCCCATCCCAATCCTCAACATAGAGGTCCCATCCCAATCCTCAACATAGAGGTCCCATCCCAATCCTCAACATAGAGGTCCCATCCCAATCCTCAGCATAGAGGTCCCATCCCAATCCTCAGCATAGAGGTCCCCATCCCAATCCTCAGAATAAAGGTCCCCATCCCAATCCTCAACATAGAGCTCCCCAACATAGAGGTCCCCATCCCAATCCTCAACATAGAGGTCCCCATCCCTTAGCATAGAGGTCCCATCCCAATCCTCAGCATAGAGGTCCCATCCCAATCCTCAGCATAGAGGTCCCATCCCAATCCTCAACATAGAGGTCCCATCCCAACCCTCAACATAGAAGTCCCCATCCCATAGAGATCCCATCCCAAACCTCAACATAGAGGTCCCAATCCTCAGCATAGAGGTCCCATCCCAATCCTTAACATAGAGGTCCCATCCCAATCCTCAGCATAGAGGTCCCATCCCAATCCTCAGCATAGAGGTCCCATCCCAATCCTCAGCATAGAGGTCCCATCCCAATCCTCAGCATAGAGGTCCCATCCCAATCCTTAACATAGAGGTCCCATCCCAATCCTTAACATAGAGGTCCCATCCCAATCCTCAGCATAGAGGTCCCATCCCAATCCTCAGCATAGAGGTCCCATCCCAATCCTCAACATAGAGGTCCCATCCCAATCCTTAACATAGAGGTCCCATCCCAATCCTTAACATAGAGGTCCCATCCAAATCCTCAGCATAGAGGTCCCCATCCCAACCCTCAACATAGAGGTCCCCATCCCATAGAGACCACATCCCAAACCTCAACATAGAGGTCCCAATCCTCAGCATAGAGGTCCCATCCCAATCCTTAACATAGAGGTCCCATCCCAGCATAGAGGTCCCATCCCAATCCTCAGCATAGAGGTCCCATCCCAATCCTCATCATAGAGGGCCCATCCCAATCCTCATCATAGAGGTCCCATCCCATCCATCATAGAGGTCCCATCCCAATCCTCAACAAAGAGGTCCCCATCCCATAGAGGTCCCATCCCAATCCTCAACATAGAGGTCCCCATCCCTCAGCATATAGTTCCCATCCCAATCCTCAGCATAGAGGTCCCATCCCAGTCCTCAGCATAGAGGTCCCATCCCAATCCTCAGCATAGTGGTCCCATCCCATAGAGGTCCCATCCCAATCCTCAACATAGAGGTCCCATCCCAATCCTCAACATAGAGGTCCCATCCCATCCCTCATCATAGAGGTCCCATCCCAATCCTCAACATAGAGGTCCCCATCCCTCAGAATATAGTTCCCATCCCAATCCTCAGCATAGAGGTCCCATCCCAATCCTCAACATAGAGGTCCCATCCCAATCCTCAGCATAGATGTCCCCATCCCAATCCTCAGCATAGAGGTCCCATCCCATAGAGGTCCCATCCCAATCCTCAGCATAGAGGTCCCCATCCCAACCCTCAACATAGAGGTCCCCATCCCTCAGCATAGAGGTCCCATCCCAATCCTCAGCATAGAGGTCCCATCCCAATCCTCAGCATAGAGGTCCCATCCCAATCCTCAGCATAGAGGTCCCATCCCAATCCTCAGCACAGAGGTCCCCATCCCAATCCTCAGCATAGAGGTCCCCATCCCAATCCCCAGCATAGAGGTCCCATCCCAATCCTCAGCATAGAGGTCCCATCCCAATCCTCAACATAGAGGTCCCATCCAATAGAGGTCCCATCCCAATCCTCAACATAGAGCTCCCCATCCCATAGAGGTCCCATCCCAATCCTCAGCATAGAGGTCCCATCCCAATCCTCAGCATAGAGGTCCCATCCCAATCCTCAGCATAGAGGTCCCATCCCAATCCTCAGCATAGAGGTCCCATCCCAATCCTCAACATAGAGGTCCCATCCCAATCCTCAACATAGAGGTCCCATCCCAATCCTCAGCATAGAGGTCCCCATCCCAACCCTCAACATAGAGGTCCCCATCCCATAGAGACCCTGATCCCAAACCTCAGCATAGAGGTCCCCATCCCAATCCTCAGCATAGTGGTCCCATCCCATAGAGGTCCCATCCCAATCCTCAACATAGAGGTCCCATCCCAATCCTCAACATAGAGGTCCCATCCCATCCCTCATCATAGAGGTCCCATCCCAATCCTCAACATAGAGGTCCCCATCCCTCAGAATATAGTTCCCATCCCAATCCTCAGCATAGAGGTCCCATCCCAGTCCTCAGCATAGAGGTCCCATCCCAATCCTCAGCATAGAGGTCCCATCCCAATCCTCAGCATAGAGGTCTCATCCCAATCCTCAGCATAGAGGTCTCATCCCAATCCTCAGCATAGAGGTCCCATCCCAATCCTTAACATAGAGGTCCCATCCCAATCCTTAACATAGAGGTCCCATCCCAATCCTCAGCATAGAGGTCCCATCCCAATCCTCAACATAGAGGTCCCATCCCAATCCTCAGCATAGAGGTCCCATCCCAATCCTCAGCATAGAGGTCCCATCCCAATCCTCAGCATAGAGGTCCCCATCCCAATCCCCAGCATAGTGGTCCCCATCCCATAGAGGTCACATCCCAATCCTCAACATAGAGGTCCCATCCCAATACTCAGCATAGGTGTCCCATCCCAATACTCAGCATAGAGATCCCATCCCAATCCTCAGCACAGAGGTCCCATCCCAATCCTCAGCATAGAGGTCCCATCCCAATCCTCAGTATAGAGGTCCCATCCCAATCCTCAGCATAGAGGTCCCATCCCAAACCTCAACATAGAGGTCCCATCCCAATCCTCAACATAGAGGTCCCATCCCAATCCTCAGCATAGAGGTCCCATCCCAATCCTCAACATAGAGGTCCCATCCCAATCCTCAGCATAGAGGTCCCATCCCAATCCTCAGCATAGAGGTCCCATCCCAATCCTCAGCATAGAGGTCCCCATCCCAATCCTCAGCATAGAGGTCCCCATCCCATAGAGGTCCCATCCCAATCCTCAGAATAAAGGTCCCCATACCAATCCTCAACATAGAGCTCCCCATCCCATAGAGGTCCCCATCCCAATCCTCAACATAGAGGTCCCCATCCCTTAGCATAGAGGTCCCATCCCAATCCTCAGCATAGAGGTCCCCATCCCAATCCCCAGCATAGTGGTCCCCATCCCATAGAGGTCACATCCCAATCCTCAACATAGAGGTCCCATCCCAATCCTCAGCATAGGTGTCCCATCCCAATCCTCAGCATAGAGGTCCCATCCCAATCCTCAGCATAGAGGTCCCATCCCAAACCTCAACATAGAGGTCCCATCCCAAACCTCAACATAGAGGTCCCATCCCAAACCTCAACATAGAGGTCCCATCCCAAACCTCAACATAGAGGTCCCTGTCCCAATCCTCAGCATAGAGGTCCCATCCCAATCCTCAGCATAGAGGTCCCATCCCAATCCTCAGCATAGAGGTCCCATCCCAATCCTCAGCATAGAGGTCCCATCCCAATCCTCAGCATAGAGGTCCCATCCCAATCCTCAGCATAGAGGTCCCATCCCAATCCTCAGCATGGAGGTCCCATCCCAATCCTCAGCATAGAGGTCCCATCCCAATCCTCAGCATAGAGGTCCCATCCCAATCCTCAGCATAGAGGTCCCATCCCAATCCTCAGCATAGAGGTCCCATCCCAATCCTCAACATAGAGGTCCCATCCCAATCCTCAACATAGAGGTCCCATCCCAATCCTCAACATAGAGGTCCCATCCCAATCCTCAACATAGAGGTCCCATCCCAATCCTCAACATAGAGGTCCCATCCCATAGAGGTCCCATCCCAATCCTCAGAATAAAGGTCCCCATACCAATCCTCAACATAGAGCTCCCCATCCCATAGAGGTCCCATCCCAATCCTCAGAATAAAGGTCCCCATACCAATCCTCAACATAGAGCTCCCCATCCCATAGAGGTCCCCATCCCTTAGCATAGAGGTCCCATCCCAATCCTCAGCATAGAGGTCCCATCCCAATCCTCAGCATAGAGGTCCCATCCCAATCCTTAACATAGAGGTCCCATCCCAACCCTCAACATAGAAGTCCCCATCCCATAGAGATCCCATCCCAAACCTCAACATAGAGGTCCCAATCCTCAGCATAGAGGTCCCATCCCAATCCTTAACATAGAGGTCCCATCCCAATCCTCAGCATAGAGGTCCCCATCCCAATCCTCAGCATAGAGGTCCCATCCCAATCCTCAGCATAGAGGTCCCATCCCAATCCTCAGCATAGAGGTCCCATCCCAATCCTTAACATAGAGGTCCCATCCCAATCCTTAACATAGAGGTCCCATCCCAATCCTCAGCATAGAGGTCCCATCCCAATCCTCAGCATAGAGGTCCCATCCCAATCCTTAACATAGAGGTCCCATCCCAATCCTTAACATAGAGGTCCCATCCCAATCCTTAACATAGAGGTCCCATCCAAATCCTCAGCATAGAGGTCCCCATCCCAACCCTCAACATAGAGGTCCCCATCCCATAGAGACCACATCCCAAACCTCAACATAGAGGTCCCAATCCTCAGCATAGAGGTCCCATCCCAATCCTTAACATAGAGGTCCCCATCCCTTAGCATAGAGGTCCCATCCCAATCCTCAGCATAGAGGTCCCCATCCCATAGAGGTCCCATCCCAATCCTCAGCATAGAGGTCCCATCCCAATCCTCAACATAGAGGTCCCATCCCAATCCTCAACATAGAGGTCCCCATCCCTCAGCATAGAGGTCCCATCCCAATCCTCAGCATAGAGGTCCCATCCCAATCCTCAGCATAGAGGTCCCATCCCAATCCTCAACATAGAGGTCCCATCCCAATCCTCAACATAGAGGTCCCATCCCAATCCTCAGCATAGAGATCCCCATCCCAATCCTCAGCATAGAGGTCCCCATCCCATAGAGGTCCCATCCCAATCCTCAGCATAGAGGTCCCCATACCAATCCTCAACATAGAGCTCCCCATCCCATAGAGGTCCCCATCCCAATCCTCAGCATAGAGGTCCCATCCCATCCCTTAGCATAGAGGTCCCATCCCAATCCTCAGCATAGAGGTCCCATCCCAATCCTTAGCATAGAGGTCCCATCCCAATCCTTAACATAGAGGTCCCATCCCAAACCTCAGCATAGAGGTCCCATCCCAATCCTCAACATAGAGGTCCCATCCCAATCCTCAGCATAGAGGTCCCCATCCCAATCCTCAGCATAGAGGTCCCCATCCCATAGAGGTCCCATCCCAATCCTAGCATAGAGGTCCCATCCCAATCCTTAACATAGAGGTCCCATCCCAAACCTCAGCATAGAGGTCCCATCCCAATCATCAGCATAGAGGTCCCATCCCAATCCTCAGCATAGAGGTCCCCATCCCAATCCTCAGCATAGAGGTCCCCATCCCATAGAGGTCCCATCCCAATCCTCAGAATAAAGGTCCCCATCCAATCTTCAACATAGAGCTCCCCATCCCATAGAGGTCCCCATCCCAATCCTCAACATAGAGGTCCCCATCCCTTAGCATAGAGGTCCCATCCCAATCCTCAGCATAGAGGTCCCATCCCAATCCTCAACATAGAGGTCCCATCCCAATCCTCAGCATAGAGGTCCCCATCCCATAGAGGTCCCCATCCCAATCAACATAGAGGTCCCATCCCAAGAGGTCCCATCCCAATCCTCAACATAGAGGTCCCCATCCCAATCCTCAGCATAGTGGTCCCCATCCCATAGAGGTCCCATCCCATAGAGGTCCCATCCCAATCCTCAACATAGAGGTCCCCATCCCAATCCTCAGAATAGAGGTCCCCATCCCAATCTTCAACATAGAGCTCCCCATCCCATAGAGGTCCCCATCCCAATCCTCAGCATAGTGGTCCCCATCCTCAGCATAGAGGTCCCCATCCCAATCCTCAGCATAGAGGTCCCCATCCCATAGAGGTCCCATCCCAATCCTCAGAATAAAGGTCCCCATACCAATCTTCAACATAGAGCTCCCCATCCCATAGAGGTCCCCATCCCAATCCTCAAAATAGAGGTCCCCATCCCTTAGCATAGAGGTCCCATCCCAATCCTCAACATAGAGGTCCCCATCCCAATCCTCAACATAGAGGTCCCCATCCCAATCCTCAGCACAGAGGTCCCCATCCCAATCCTCAACATAGAGGTCCCCATCCCAATCCTCAACATAGAGGTCCCCATCCCTCAGCATAGAGGTCCCATCCCAAACCTCAACATAGAGGTCCCATCCCAAACCTCAACATAGAGGTCCCATCCCAATCCTCAGCATAGAGGTCCCATCCCAATCCTCAGCATAGAGGTCCCATCCCAATCCTTAACATAGAGGTCCCATCCCAATCCTCAACATAGAGCTCCCCATCCCATAGAGGTCCCATCCCAATCCTCAACATAGAGTCCCCATCCCAATCCTCAGCATAGAGGTCCCATCCCAATCCTAAGCATAGAGGTCCCCATCCCAATCCTCAACATAGAGGTCCCCATCCCATAGAGGTCCCATCCCAATCCTCAGCATAGAGGTCCCATCCCAATCCTCAGCATAGAGGTCCCATCCCAATCCTCAGCATAGAGGTCCCATCCCAATCCTCAGCATAGAGGTCCCATCCCAATCCTCAACATAGAGGTCCCATCCCAATCCTCAGCATAGAGGTCCCATCCCAATCCTCAGCATAGAGATCCCATCCCAATCCTCAGCATAGTGGTCCCCATCCCATAGAGGTCCCATCCCAATCCTCATCATAGAGGTCCCATCCCAATCCTCAGCATAGAGGTCCCATCCCAATCCTCAGCATAGAGGTCCCATCCCAATCCTCAGCATAGAGGTCCCATCCCAAACCTCAACATAGAGATCCCATCCCAAACCTCAACATAGAGGTCCCATCCCAATCCTCAGCATAGAGGTCCCATCCCAAACCTCAACATAGAGGGCCCCCAATCCTCAGCATAGAGGTCCCATCCCAATCCTCAGCATAGAGGTCCCATCCCAATCCTCAGCATAGAGGTCCCATCCCAATCCTCAGCATAGAGGTCCCATCCCAATCCTCAGCATAGAGGTCCCATCCCAATCCTCAGCATAGAGGTCCCATCCCAATCCTCAGCATAGAGGTCCCATCCCAATCCTCAGCATAGAGGTCCCATCCCAATCCTCAGCATAGAGGTCCCATCCCAATCCTCAGCATAGAGGTCCCATCCCAATCCTCAGCATAGAGGTCCCATCCCAATCCTCAGCATAGAGGTCCCATCCCATTCCTCAACATAGAGGTCCCATCCCATTCCTCAACATAGAGGTCCCATCCCAATCCTCAACATAGAGGTCCCATCCCAATCCTCAACATAGAGGTCCCATCCCAATCCTCAGCATAGAGGTCCCCATCCCAATCTTCAGAATAAGGTCCCCATCCAATCCTCAACATAGAGGTCCCCAACCCCCCCATCCCATAGAGGTCCCATCCCAATCCTCAGAATAAAGGTCCCCATACCAATCCTCAACATAGAGCTCCCCAACCCATAGAGGTCCCCATCCCAATCCTCAACATAGAGGTCCCCATCCCTTAGCATAGAGGTCCCATCCCAATCCTCAGCATAGAGGTCCCATCCCAATCCTCAGCATAGAGGTCCCATCCCAATCCTTAACATAGAGGTCCCATCCCAACCCTCAACATAGAAGTCCCCATCCCATAGAGATCCCATCCCAAACCTCAACATAGAGGTCCCAATCCTCAGCATAGAGGTCCCATCCCAATCCTTAACATAGAGGTCCCATCCCAATCCTCAGCATAGAGGTCCCATCCCAATCCTCAGCATAGAGGTCCCATCCCAATCCTCAGCATAGAGGTCCCATCCCAATCCTCAGCATAGAGGTCCCATCCCAATCCTTAACATAGAGGTCCCATCCCAATCCTTAACATAGAGGTCCCATCCCAATCCTCAGCATAGAGGTCCCATCCCAATCCTCAGCATAGAGGTCCCATCCCAATCCTCAACATAGAGGTCCCATCCCAATCCTTAACATAGAGGTCCCATCCCAATCCTTAACATAGAGGTCCCATCCAAATCCTCAGCATAGAGGTCCCCATCCCAACCCTCAACATAGAGGTCCCCATCCCATAGAGACCACATCCCAAACCTCAACATAGAGGTCCCAATCCTCAGCATAGAGGTCCCATCCCAATCCTTAACATAGAGGTCCCATCCCAATCCTCAGCATAGAGGTCCCATCCCAATCCTCAGCATAGAGGTCCCATCCCAATCCTCAACACAGAGGTCCCCATCCCAATCCCCAGCATAGAGGTCCCCATCCCAATCCCCAGCATAGAGGTCCCATCCAAATCCTCAGCATAGAGGTCCCATCCCAATCCTCAACATAGAGCTCCCCATCCCATAGAGGTCCCATCCCAATCCTCAGCATAGAGGTCCCATCCCAATCCTCAGCATAGAGGTCCCATCCCAATCCTCAGCATAGAGGTCCCATCCAATAGAGGTCCCATCCCAATCCTCAACATAGAGCTCCCCATCCCATAGAGGTCCCATCCCAATCCTCAGCATAGAGGTCCCATCCCAATCCTCAGCATAGAGGTCCCATCCCAATCCTCAGCATAGAGGTCCCATCCCAATCCTCAGCATAGAGGTCCCATCCCAATCCTCAGCATAGAGGTCCCATCCCAATCCTCAGCATAGAGGTCCCATCCCAATCCAGCATAGAGGTCCCCATCCCATAGAGGTCCCATCCCAATCCTCAGAATAAAGGTCCCCATCCAATCCTCAACATAGAGCTCCCCATCCCATAGAGGTCCCCATCCCAATCCTCAACATAGAGGTCCCCCCATCCTTAGCATAGAGGTCCCATCCCAATCCTCAGCATAGAGGTCCCATCCCAATCCTCAGCATAGAGGTCCCATCCCAATCCTCAACATAGAGGTCCCATCCCAAACCTCAGCAGAGGTCCCATCCCAATCCTCAACATAGAGGTCCCATCCCAATCCTCAGCATAGAGGTCCCCATCCCAATCCTCAGCATAGAGGTCCCCATCCCATAGAGGTCCCATCCCAATCCTCAGCATAGAGGTCCCCATCCCAATCCTCAACATAGAGGTCCCATCCCAATCCTCAGCATAGAGGTCCCATCCCAATCCTCAGCATAGAGGTCCCCATCCCAATCCTCAGCATAGAGGTCCCCATCCCATAGAGGTCCCATCCCAATCCTCAGAATAAAGGTCCCCATACCAATCCTCAACATAGAGCTCCCCATCCCATAGAGGTCCCATCCCAATCCTCAACATAGAGGTCCCCATCCCTCAGCATAGAGGTCCCATCCCAATCCTCAGCATAGAGGTCCCATCCCAATCCTCAACATAGAGGTCCCATCCCAATCCTCAGCATAGAGGTCCCCATCCCAGAGGTCCCCATCCCAATCCTCAGCATAGAGGTCCCCATCCCATAGAGGTCCCCATCCAATCTTCAACATAGAGCTCTCCCATCCCCATAGAGGTCCCATCCCAATCCTCAACATAGAGGTCCCATCCCAAACCTCAGCATAGAGGTCCCATCCCAATCCTCAGCATAGAGGTCCCATCCCAATCCTCAACATAGAGGTCCCATCCCAATCCTCAGCATAGAGGTCCCATCCCAATCCTCAGCATAGAGGTCCCATCCCAATCCTCAGCATAGAGGTCCCATCCCAATCCTCAGCATAGAGGTCCCATCCCAATCCTCAGCATAGAGGTCCCATCCCAATCCTCAGCATAGAGGTCCCATCCCAATCCTCAGCATAGAGGTCCCATCCCAATCCTCAGCATAGAGGTCCCCATCCCAATCCTCAGCATAGAGGTCCCCATCCCATAGAGGTCCCATCCCAACAGCATAGAGGTCCCCATCCCAATCCTCAACATAGAGGTCCCCATCCCATAGAGACCCCATCCCAATCCTCAACATAGAGGTCCCATCCCAATCCTCAGCATAGAGATCCCTATCCCATTGAGGTCCCATCCCAATCCTCAGCATAGAGGTCCCATCCCAATCCTCAGCATAGAGTTCCCATCCCAATCCTCAGCATAGAGGTCCCATCCCAATCCTCAGCATAGTGGTCCCCATCCCATAGAGGTCCCCATCCCAATCCTCAGCATAGTGGTCCCCATCCCATAGAGGTCCCATCCCAATCCTCAACATCCAGGTCCCATCCCAATCCTCAGCATAGAGGTCCCATCCCCAATCCTCAGCATAGAGGTCCCATCCCAATCCTCAGCATAGAGGTCCCATCCCAATCCTCAGCATAGAGGTCCCCATCCCAATCCTCAGCATAGAGTCCCCATCCCATAGAGGTCCCATCCCAATCCTCAGAATAGAGGTCCCCATCCAATCCTCAACATAGAGCTCCCCAACCCATCCCCATCCCAATCCTCAACATAGAGGTCCCCATCCCTTAGCATAGAGGTCCCATCCCAATCCTCAGCATAGAGGTCCCATCCCAATCCTCAGCATAGAGGTCCCATCCCAATCCTTAACATAGAGGTCCCATCCCAACCCTCAACATAGAGGTCCCATCCCATAGAGATCCTCCCAAACCTCAACATAGAGGTCCCAATCCTCAGCATAGAGGTCCCATCCCAATCCTTAACATAGAGGTCCCATCCCAATCCTCAGCATAGAGGTCCCATCCCAACCCTCAGCATAGAGGTCCCATCCCAATCCTCAGCATAGAGGTCCCATCCCAAACCTCAACATAGAGGTCCCATCCCAATCCTCAACATAGAGGGCCCATCCCAATCCTCAGCATAGAGGTCCCATCCCAATCGTCAGCATAGAGGTCCCATCCCAATCCTCAGCATAGAGGTCCCATCCTTAACATAGAGGTCCCATCCCAATCCTCAACATAGAGGTCCCATCCAAATCCTCAGCATAGAGGTCCCCACATAGAGCATCCCAACCCTCAACATAGAGGTCCCCATCCCATAGAGATCACATCCCAAACCTCAACATAGAGGTCCCAATCCTCAGCATAGAGGTCCCATCCCAATCCTCAGCATAGAGGTCCCATCCCAATCCTCAGCATAGAGGTCCCATCCCAATCCTCAGCATAGAGGTCCCATCCCAATCCCCAGCATAGAGGTCCCATCCCAATCCCCAGCATAGAGGTCCCATCCCAATCCTCAGCATAGAGGTCCCATCCCAATCCTCAACATAGAGGTCCCATCCCAATCCTCAGCATAGAGGTCCCATCCCAATCCTCAGCATAGAGGTCCCCATCCCAATCCTCAGCATAGAGGTCCCCATCCCAATCCTCAGCATAGTGGTCCCCATCCCATAGAGGTCCCATCCCAATCCTCAACATAGAGGTCCCATCCCAAGCCTCAACATAGAGGTCCCATCCCAATCCTCAGCATAGAGGTCCATCCCAATCCTCAGCATAGAGGTCCTATCCCAATCCTTAACATAGAGGTCCCATCCCAATCCTTAACATAGAGGTCCCATCCCAATCCTCAGCATAGAGGTCCTATCCCAATCCTCAACATAGAGGTCCCATCCCAATCCTCAGCATAGAGGTCCTATCCCAATCCTCAACATAGAGGTCCCATCATAGAGGTCCCATCCCAATCCTCAGCATAGAGGTCCCATCCCAATCCTCAGCATAGAGGTCCCATCCCAATCCTCAGCATAGAGGTCCCATCCCAATCCTCAGCATAGAGGTCCCATCCCAATCCTCAGCATAGAGGTCCCATCCCAATCCTCAGCATAGAGGTCCCATCCCAATCCTCAGCATAGAGGTCCCATCCCAATCCTCAGCATAGAGGTCCCATCCCAATCCTCAACATAGAGGTCCCATCCCAATCCTCAGCATAGAGGTCCCCATCCCAATCCTCAGCATAGAGGTCCCCATCCCAATCCTCAGCATAGAGGTCCCCATCCCAATCCTCAGCATAGTGGTCCCCATCCCATAGAGGTCACATCCCAATCCTCAACATAGAGGTCCCATCCCAAGCCTCAACATAGAGGGCCCATCCCAATCCTCAGCATAGAGTCCCATCCCAATCCTCAGCATAGAGGTCCTATCCCAATCCTTAACATAGAGGTCCCCATCCCATAGCAGGTCCCATCCCAATCCTCAGAATAAAGGTCCCTCAATCAACATAGAGGTCCCCATCCCTTAGCATAGAGGTCCCATCCCAATCCTCAGCATAGAGGTCCCATCCCAATCCTCAACATAGAGGTCCCATCCCAATCCTCAGCATAGAGGTCCCCATCCCAATCCTCAGCATAGAGATCCCCCCATCCCATAGAGGTCCCATCCCAATCCTCAGAATAAAGGTCCCCATCCCAATCCTCAACATAGAGGTCCCCATCCCAATCCTCAGCATAGAGGTCCCCATCCCATAGAGGTCCCATCCCAATCCTCAGAATAAAGGTCCCCATCCAATCTTCAACATAGAGCTCCCCATCCCATAGAGGTCCCCATCCCAATCCTCAGCATAGAGGTCCCATCCCAATCCTCAGCATAGAGGTCCCATCCCAATCCTCAGCATAGAGGTCCCATCCCAATCCTCAGCATAGAGGTCCCATCCCAATCCTCAGCATAGAGGTCCCATCCCAATCCTCAGCATAGAGGTCCCATCCCTATCCCATAGAGGTCCCATCCCAATCCTCAGCATAGAGGTCCCCATCCCAATCCTCAGCATAGAGGTCCCCATCCCATAGAGGTCCCATCCCAATCCTCAGAATAAAGGTCCCCATACCAATCCTCAACATAGAGCTCCCCATCCCATAGAGGTCCCCATCCCAATCCTCAACATAGAGGTCCCCATCCCTTAGCATAGAGGTCCCATCCCAGTCCTCAGCATAGAGGTCCCATCCCAGTCCTCAGCATAGAGGTCCCATCCCTCAGCATAGAGGTCCCATCCCAATCCTCAACATGGAGGTCCCATCCCAATCCTTAACATGGAGGTCCCATCCCAATCCTCAGCATAGAGGTCCCATCCCAATCCTCAACATAGAGATCCCATCCCAATCCTCAACATAGAGGTCCCATCCCAATCCTCAGCATAGAGGTCCCCATCCCAATCCTCAGCATAGAGGTCCCCATCCCATAGAGGTCCCATCCCAATCCTCAGCATAGAGGTCCCTATCCCAATCCTCAACATAGAGGTCCCCATCCCATAGAGACCCCATCCCAATCCTCAACATAGAGGTCCCATCCCAATCCTCAGCATAGAGATCCCTATCCCATTGAGGTCCCATCCCAATCCTCAGCATAGAGGTCCCATCCCAATCCTCAGCATAGAGTTCCCATCCCAATCCTCAGCATAGTGGTCCCCATCCCATAGAGGTCCCCATCCCAATCAGCATAGTGGTCCCCATCCCATAGAGGTCCCATCCCAATCCTCAACATAGAGGTCCCATCCCAATCCTCAGCATAGAGATCCCTATCCCATTGAGGTCCCATCCCAATCCTCAGCATAGAGGTCCCATCCCAATCCTCAGCATAGAGGTCCCATTCCAATCCTCAACATAGAGGTCCCCATCCCAATCCTCAGCATAGAGGTCCCATCCCAATCCTTAACATAGAGGTCCCATCCCATCTCTCAGCATAGAGGTCCCATCCCAATGCTCAACATAGAGGTCCCATCCCAATCCTCAGCATAGAGGTCCCATCCCTCAGCATAGAAGTCCCATCCCTCAGCATAGAGGTCCCATCCCAATCCTCAGCATAGAGGTCCCATCCCTCAGCATAGAGGTCCCATCCCTCAGCATAGAGGTCCCATCCCAGTCCTCAGCATAGAGGTCCCATCCCAATCCTCAGCATAGAGGTCCCATCCCAATCCTCAGCATAGAGGTCCCATCCCAATCCTCAGCATAGAGGTCCCTATCCCAATCCTCAACATAGAGGTCCCCATCCCATAGAGACCCCATCCCAATCCTCAACATAGAGGTCCCATCCCAATCCTCAGCATAGAGATCCCTATCCCATTGAGGTCCCATCCCAATCCTCAGCATAGAGGTCCCATCCCAATCCTCAGCATAGAGTTCCCATCCCAATCCTCAGCATAGAGGTCCCATCCCAATCCTCAGCATAGTGGTCCCCATCCCATAGAGGTCCCCATCCCAATCCTCAGCATAGTGGTCCCCATCCCATAGAGGTCCCATCCCAATCCTCAACATCGAGGTCCCATCCCAATCCTCAGCATAGAGATCCTATCCCATTGAGGTCCCATCCCAATCCTCAGCATAGAGGTCCCATCCCAATCCTCAGCATAGAGGTCCCATCCCAATCCTCAACATAGAGGTCCCCTCCCAATCCTCAGCATAGAGGTCCCATCCCAACCCTCAGCATAGAGTTCCCATCCCAATCCTCAGCATAGAGTTCCCATCCCAATCCTCAGCATAGAGGTCCCATCCCAATCCTCAGCATAGAGGTCCCATCCCAATCCTCAGCATAGTGGACCCCATCCCATAGAGTCCCATCCCAATCCTCAGCATAGAGGTCCCATCCCAATCCTCAGCATAGAGGTCCCATCCCAATCCTCAGCATAGAGGTCCCATCCCAATCCTCAGCATAGAAGTCCCATCCCAATCCTCAGCATAGAGGTCCCATCCCAATCCTCAACATAGAGGTCCCATCCCAATCCTCAGCAGAGTTCCCATCCCAATCCTCAGCATAGAGGTCCCATCCCAATCCTCAGCATAGAGGTCCCATCCCAATCCTCAGCATAGAGGTCCCATCCCAATCCTCAGCATAGAGGTCCCATCCCAATCCTCAGCATAGAGGTCCCATCCCAATCCTCAACATAGAGGTCCCATCCCAATCCTCAGCATAGAGGTCCCCATCCCATAGAGGTCCCATCCCAATCCTCAGCATAGTGGTCCCCATCCCATAGAGGTCCCATCCCAATCCTCAGCATAGAGGTCCCATCCCAATCCTCAGCATAGAGGTCCCATCCCAATCCTCAGCATAGAGGTCCCATCCCAATCCTCAGCATAGAGGTCCCATCCCAATCCTCAGCATAGAGGTCCCATCCCAATCCTCAACATAGAGGTCCCATCCCAATCCTCAGCATAGTGGTCCCCATCCCATAGAGGTCCCATCCCAATCCTCAGCATAGTGGTCCCCATCCCATAGAGGTCCCATCCCAATCCTCAGCATAGAGCTCCCATCCCAATCCTCAGCATACAGGTCCCATCCCAATCCTCAGTATGGAGGTCTCATTCCAATCCTCAGCATAGAGGTCCCATCCCAACCCTCAACATAGAGGTCCCATCCCAACCCTCAACATAGAGGTCCCATCCCAATCCTCAGCATAGTGGTCCCCATCCCATAGAGGTCCCCATCCCAATCCTCAACATAGAGGTCCCCATCCCTTAGCATAGAGGTCCCATCCCAATCCTCAGCATAGAGGTCCCAACCCAATCCTCAGCATAGAGGTCCCATCCCAATCCTCAGCATAGAGGTCCCATCCCAATCCTTAACATGGAGGTCCCATCCCAATCCTTAACATGGAGGTCCCATCCCAATCCTCAGCATAGAGGTCCCATCCCAATCCTCAACATAGAGATCCCATCCCAATCCTCAACATAGAGGTCCCATCCCAATCCTCAGCATAGAGGTCCCCATCCCAATCCTTAGCATAGAGGTCCCCATCCCATAGAGGTCCCATCCCAATCCTCAGCATAGAGGTCCCTATCCCAATCCTCAACATAGAGTCCCCATCCCATAGAGGCCCCATCCCAATCCTCAACATAGAGGTCCCATCCCAATCCTCAGCATAGAGATCCCTATCCCATTGAGGTCCCATCCCAATCCTCAGCACAGAGGTCCCATCCCAATCCTCAGCATAGAGTTCCCATCCCAATCCTCAGCATAGTGGTCCCCATCCCATAGAGGTCCCCATCCCAATCCTCAGCATAGTGGTCCCCATCCCATAGAGGTCCCATCCCAATCCTCAACATCGAGGTCCCATCCCAATCCTCAGCATAGAGATCCTATCCCATTGAGGTCCCATCCCAATCCTCAGCATAGAGGTCCCATCCCAATCCTCAGCATAGAGGTCCCATCCCAATCCTCAACATAGAGGTCCCCTCCCAATCCTCAGCATAGAGGTCCCATCCCAACCCTCAGCATAGAGTTCCCATCCCAATCCTCAGCATAGAGGTCCCATCCCAATCCTCAGCATAGAGGTCCCATCCCAATCCTCAGCATAGAGGTCCCATCCCAATCCTCAGCATAGAGGTCCCATCCCAATCCTCAGCATAGAGGTCCCATCCCAATCCTCAACATAGAGGTCCCATCCCAATCCTCAGCATAGAGGTCCCATCCCAATCCTCAGCATAGAGGTCCCATCCCAATCCTCAGCATAGAGGTCCCATCCCAATCCTCAGCATAGAGGTCCCATCCCAATCCTCAGCATAGAGGTCCCATCCCAATCCTCAGCATAGAGGTCCCTATCCCAATCCTCAACATAGAGGTCCCCATCCCATAGAGACCCCATCCCAATCCTCAACATAGAGGTCCCATCCCAATCCTCAGCATAGAGATCCCTATCCCATTGAGGTCCCATCCCAATCCTCAGCACAGAGGTCCCATCCCAATCCTCAGCATAGAGTTCCCATCCCAATCCTCGGCATAGAGGTCCCATCCCAATCCTCAGCATAGTGGTCCCCATCCCATAGAGGTCCCCATCCCAATCCTCAGCATAGTGGTCCCCATCCCATAGAGGTCCCATCCCAATCCTCAACATCGAGGTCCCATCCCAATCCTCAGCATAGAGATCCCTATCCCATTGAGGTCCCATCGCAATCCTCAGCATAGAGGTCCCATCCCAATCCTCAGCATAGAGGTCCCATCCCAATCCTCAACATAGAGGTCCCCTCCCAATCCTCAGCATAGAGGTCCCATCCCAACCCTCAGCATAGAGTTCCCATCCCAATCCTCAGCATAGAGTTCCCATCCCAATCCTCAGCATAGAGGTCCCATCCCAATCCTCAGCATAGAGGTCCCATCCCAATCCTCAGCATAGTGGACCCCATCCCATAGAGGTCCCATCCCAATCCTCAGCATAGAGGTCCCATCCCAATCCTCAGCATAGAGGTCCCATCCCAATCCTCAGCATAGAGGTCCCATCCCAATCCTCAGCATAGAAGTCCCATCCCAATCCTCAGCATAGAGGTCCCATCCCAATCCTCAACATAGAGGTCCCATCCCAATCCTCAGCAGAGTTCCCATCCCAATCCTCAGCATAGAGGTCCCATCCCAATCCTCAGCATAGAGGTCCCATCCCAATCCTCAGCATAGAGGTCCCATCCCAATCCTCAGCATAGAGGTCCCATCCCAATCCTCAGCATAGAGGTCCCATCCCAATCCTCAGCATAGAGGTCCCATCCCAATCCTCAGCATAGTGGTCCCCATCCCATAGAGGTCCCATCCCAATCCTCAGCATAGTGGTCCCCATCCCATAGAGGTCCCATCCCAATCCTCAGCATAGAGGTCCCATCCCAATCCTCAGCATAGAGGTCCCATCCCAATCCTCAGCATAGAGGTCCCATCCTAATCCTCAGCATAGAGGTCCCATCCCAATCCTCAACATAGAGATCCCATCCCAATCCTCAACATAGAGGTCCCATCCCAATCCTCAGCATAGTGGTCCCCATCCCATAGAGGTCCCATCCCAATCCTCAGCATAGTGGTCCCCATCCCATAGAGGTCCCATCCCAATCCTCAGCATAGAGGTCCCATCCCAATCCTCAGCATACAGGTCCCATCCCAATCCTCAGTATGGAGGTCTCATTCCAATCCTCAGCATAGAGGTCCCATCCCAACCCTCAACATAGAGGTCCCATCCCAACCCTCAACATAGAGGTCCCATCCCAATCCTCAGCATAGTGGTCCCCATCCCATAGAGGTCCCATCCCAATCCTCAGCATAGAGGTCCCATCCCAATCCTCAGCATAGTGGTCCCCATCCCAATCCTCAACATAGAGGTCCCATCCCATAGAGGTCCCATCCCAATCCTCAGCATAGAAGTCCCATCCCAATCCTCAGCATAGAGGTCCCATCCCAATCCTCAACATAGAGGTCCCATCCCATAGAGGTCCCATCCCAATCCTCAGCATAGAAGTCCCATCCCAATCCTCAGCATAGTGGTCCCCATCCCAATCCTCAACATAGAGGTCCCATCCCATAGAGGTCCCATCCCAATCCTCAGCATAGAAGTCCCATCCCAATCCTCAGCATAGAGGTCCCATCCCAATCCTCAGCATAGAGTTCCCATCCCAATCCTCAGCATAGTGGTCCCCATCCCATAGAGGTCCCATCCCAATCCTCAGCATAGAGGTCCCATCCCAATCCTCAGCATAGAGGTCCCCATCCCAATCCTCAGCATAGAGGTCCCATCCCAATCCTCAGCATAGAGGTCCCATCCCAATCCTCAGCATAGAGCTCCCATCCCAATCCTCAGCATAGAGGTCCCATCCTAATCCTCAGCATAGAGGTCCCATCCTAATCCTCAGCATAGAGGTCCCATCCCAATCCTCAACATAGAGATCCCATCCCAGCCTCAACATAGAGGTCCCCATCCCAATCCTCAACATAGAGGTCCCCATCCCAAGTGGTTAATGTAGCACCAGAGGGAGTATATGGGTCTTCTTCCTGACCCGAGGGATGACACTAGAGGGAATATTTCGGTCTTCTCCATCCCCAGGGATGACACTAGAGGAGTATATAGGTCTTCTCCATCCCTAGGGATGGCACCAGAGGGAGTATATGGGTCTTCTCCATCCCTAGGGATGGCACCAGAGGGAGTATATGGGTCTTCTCAATCCCAAGGAATGGCACCAGAGGGAGTATATGTGTGAATGATTCTTGAATCAGGGTCGCACCATGCTGTAGTAAGAAAGGATCAAGCAAAGCGAACAAGTGGATTTCTAACATCAAATCACGTTTCTATTTGTCACATAAACATGGTTAGCAGATATTAATGTGAGTGTCGTGAAATGCTTGTAGACCAAGTACAACATTGTTTACATGAAAACAAAAATTCACTAGTAGTTGACAGATTTTCCATCAAGCCATCTAGAGTTTGCTAGAAGGAGGATCAGTCGACTGACTGACCAGTATCAATTATACCACCATTTATTTAAAATAAAAAGCCATAAACTGCTGATTAAAAGCATCACTTATCTCCTTTTTGCCAGGATTTGGCCAGGATTGTTCCGGTTTTGGCCACTCGATGCCCCATTGTGCTTTTTGACCCTTTGGTTTTCCCTTGTCTCCAGTTATTATTTGCACCTGTGCCTCATTTCCCTCGAATGTATTTAAACCCGTAGTTTTCCTCAGTTCTTTGCTCTGTGTTTGAATGTTGGCACCCAGCCCCAGCGATGCTGTGAACATTTGTTACTCCAGTTGGATTCTCTTGTGGTATTCTGTTTTTGTTCTCGTTTATTTATTTTTTATTTATCTTTTGAGGCTTTTTTTTCTCTTTTACTTTTGATGTTGTGGATTTATATTTTCGCCTGAAGATCTTTCCTTTTTTCTTTATTAAAACACCATCTCAAGTACTGCTGTGTCTGCCTCATCATCTGTGTTCTGCCGACTATTCGTGGCTCAGTTTGCTAAGTGACCGTTTCTAACACTGGAGACCTGAGTTCGTAACCGGGTCCTGACACTTTTTTCTCAGAAATGATACCAACATCTTTACAGAACATGCTAAGGCTGGAAAAGAGAGGAATTTCCACAGTTCAATTGACTGTTTTCCAAATTGAGATGAATCACCCGCAGAGTCAGATAAAAAACTACCTTGATTTAGCTTTAATTGAGATAGTACTTTGGTTTCTCACATCTGAAAAATTGCCAAACATTATGAGAGTCAGTTTTTCTACGTTCTGGCCCAGGAGTGGTTTCTCATCAGAATGACTTCTGATAGTTCCTTAGAGAACCAAGGTTGTTCTACTGTATCTATAATCCTACTGGTTTTACAGTATGTGGTCTGTTCTACTGAATCTATAATCCTACTGGTTTTACAGTATGTGGTCTGTTTTTCTGAGGTATACAGTGCCCTCGGAAAGTATTCAGACCCCTTGACTTTTTCAGTAGTTTGTTACATTACAGCCTTATTCTAAAATTCATATATTTTTGTATGTTTTGTGCAATATCCCATAATGACAGCAACACCTTATTTACATAAGTATTCAGACACTTTGCTATGAGACTCAAAATTTAGCTCAGGTGCATCCTGTTTCCAATGATCATCCTTGAGATGTTTCTACAACTTGATTGGAGTCCACCTGTGTTAAATTCAATTGATTGGACATGATTTGAAAAGGCAACACACAAAGAAGCGCAAAGAAGGTCTGGTAGAACGAATTGTCCGAAGAGCTCCGAGACAGGATTGTGTCGAGGCACAGATCTAGGGGAAGGGTACAAAAACATTTCTGCAGCATTGAAGGTCCTCAAGAACACAGCGGCCTCCATCATTCGGCAGCATTGAAGGTCCTCAAGAACACAGGGGCCTCCAATATTCTTAATTGGAAGATGATTGGAACGATCAAGACTCTTCCTAGAGCTGACCGCCCGGCCAAGCTGAGCAATCGGGGGAGAAGGGCCTTGGTCAGGGAGGTGAGCAAGAGCTCGATGGTCATATCTGACAGAGTTCTAGAGTTCCTCTGTGGAGATGGGAGAACCTTCCAGAAGGAGAACCATCTCTGCAACACTCCACCAATCAGGCCTTTATGGTAGAGTGTCCAGACAGAAGCCACTCCTCAGTAAAAGGCACATGACAGCCCAGTTGGAGTTTGCCAAAAGGCACCTAAGAACTCTCAGACCATGAGAGACAAGATTCTCTGGTCTGATGAAACCAAGATTGAACTTCACATCTGGAGGAAACGTGGCACCATCCCTACGGTGAAGCATGGTAGTGGATCATGCTGAGGGAATTTTTCAGTGGCAGGGACTGGGAGACTAGTCAGGATCGAGGCAAAGATGAACGGAGCAAAGTACAGAGAGATCCTTGATGTAAACATGCTCCAGAGCACTCAGGACCTCAGACTGGGGCGAAGGTTCACCTTCCAACAGGACAACTATAAGGGCACAGGGCGAGACCCAGATGCAGACACTGGAGGCCGATGGTTCAAGTGTCTGATATTTATTATAATCCAAGGGGTTGGAAAGAGAATCGGCGTGGACAGGCAAAAAGATCATAACAAGATCAGAGTCCAGGAGGTACAGAGTGGCAGGCAGGCTCGAGGTCAGGGCAGGCAGTATGGTCAGGCAGGCGGGTTCAGAGTCAAGGCAGGCAGGGGTCAAAACCGGGAGCAAAAACAGAGAAAAGGAAAAAGCAGGATCACGGAATAACACGCTGGTTGACTTGACAAAACAAGACGAACTGACCACAGACAAACAGGGAACACAGGGATAAATACCCAGGGACTTACTGGGGAAAGCAGGTGACACCTGGAGGTGGGTGGAAACAATCACAAAGACAGGTGAAACAGATCAGGACAGACAACAACCCTAACCACACAGTCAAGACAAGGCAGGAGTGGCTTCGGGACTCTCTGAATGTCCTTGAGTGGTCTAGCCAGAGCCAGGACTTGAACCCAATCGAACATCTCTGGAGAGACCTGAAAATAGCTGTGCAGCGACGCTCCCCATCCAACCTGACAGAGCTTGAGAGGATCTGCAGAGAAGAACGGGAGGAACTCCCCAAATACAGCTGAGCCAAGCTTGTAGCGTCATAACCAAGAAGACTTGAGGCTGTAATCGCTGCCAAAGGTGCTTCTACAAAGTACTGAGTAAAGGGTCTGAATACTTATGTGATATTTCAGTTTTGTATTTTTTTTATAAATTAGCAAATATTTAAAACAAATATATGTTTTTGCTTCGTCATTATGGGGTATTGTGTGTAGATTGATGAGGGGGGAAAAAACGATTTAATACATTTTAGAAGAAGGCTGTAACCTATCAACATGTGGGGAAAAATCAAGGGGTCTGAATACTTTCCGAAGGCACGATGGGTCCAGAATGTGTGCATTAGTACTATGTTAAAACGTTTTTCTATTCAATTCTGTTCGATAATGTACTGTTATTAGGCCTATATATTTACAGCAGGTTCTACTGTAGGATCTACCTATCGTTCACAAAGGATTTATAAAACATCTAACCAATGTTGACTGCCCCGCTCCTCCAATGCCCACACACGGACACAGCACCGGGACCTGCCCCCCCTAGTATCCCTGCAGGAAACACCGTGTCCTCCTTACTGACTGCTCCGCTCCTCCAATGCCTACACACGGACACAGCACCGGGACCTGCCCCCCTAATCCCCCCTGCAGGAAACACCGTGTCGGCCTCCTCCTTACTGACGCTCCGCTCCTCCAATGGGATCCTGTCTGGAACACGGCTGGCACCGTTTCACAGCTCAATTTGTCCCGGAGTCGACTATCTGCAGTTCGGAAAGTAAAACTCGACATAGTCGAAGTCATGGACCGCGAACACCCGAAAATGCCTTTTTAACTTTTGAACATATTGAAGGTAAGTTGTTTTCACTTTTAAAACTATGTTCGCGAAAGTTATAAATTTAGACACAGAATAGGAATTGACATGACTCCGTTGAGTGTAACCATGGAAAAGGTTTCGTTCTGTAGCCTATCTAGGACTCAATACTAGTTTCACACTTTATAATAACCTTCATCAAAGCCAAAGTGTTTATAGATTCAATTTAAACGATTTAAAAATGTTAGATACACATTTTACACTAACCAATACTATAAAGAAATGCCTATGTAATTCTTATAAGTATTTATAAAATGTTGAAAAAAGTTGCCTGTTTTGCTTCATCCAAAGAAGTGGTGCAACTTTTTACACTTGAGAATAGATCAGTATTTAGTCTGTCGATCTGTAGTCCGAATGCTGACCATGGTTCTCTGAGCTACATTACCGTTCAAAAGCTTGGGGTCATGAAAGCATACATTACATGAGTTGCAAAATGAATAGGAAATATAGTCAAGACATTGACAAGGTTATAAATAATGATTTTTAATTTAAATAATAATTGTGGCCTTCAAACTTTGCTTTCATCAAAGGAATCGTCCATTCTGCAGCAATTACAGCCTTTCAGACCTTTGGCATTCTAGTTGTTAATTTGTTGAGGTAATCTGAAGAGATTTCACCCCATGCTTCCTGAAGCACCTCCCACAAGTTGGATTGGCTTGATGGTCACTTCTTAAGTACCATACGGTCAAGCTGCTCCCACAACAGCTCAATAGGGTTGAGATCCGGTGACTGTGCTGGCCACTCCATTATAGACAGAATACCAGCTGACTGCTTCTTCCCTAAATAGTTCTTGCATAGTTTGGACCTGTGCTTTGGGTCATTGTCCTGTTGTAGGAGGCAGTTTGTGCTGTTCCGTGAAGGGAGTAGTACACATCGTTGTACGAGATCATCAGTTTCTTGGAAATGTCTTGCGTGGAATAGCCTTCATTTCTCAGAACAAGAATAGACTGAAGAGTATCAGAAGAAAGTTATTTGTTTCTGGCCATTTTGAGCCTGTAATTGAACCAACAAATGTTGATGCTGCAGATACTCAACTAGTCTAAAGAAGGACAGTTTTATTGCTTCTTTAATCAGGACAACAGTTTTCAGCTGTGCTAACATCATTGTAAAAGGGTTTTCTAATGATCAATTAGCCTTTTAAAGTTATAAACTTGGATTAGTGGCAGGTAGCCTAATGGTTAGAGCGTTGGGCCAGTAACCGAAAGGTTGCTGGATTGAATCCCCAAGCTGACATGTGTCGTTCTGCCCCTGAACAAGGCAGTTAACCCACTGTTCCCCGGTAGGCCGTCGTTTTGCCCCCTGAACAAGGCAGTTAACCCACTGTTCCCCGGTAGGCCGTCGTTCTGCCCCTGAACAAGGCAGTTAACCCACTGTTCCCTGGTAGGCCGTCATTGTAAATACGAATTTGTTCTTAACTGACTTGCCTAGTTAAATAAAGGTTTAAATTAAATAAAGAAATCAACACACAGCACGGGCTGCTCATCATTACGAACATCTGTCACCATTGTTATGCGCTTCATCGGACTCACCTGGACTCTATCACGTCATTGTAAATAAGAATTTGTTCTTAACTAACTTGCCTAGTTAAATAAAAAATACAATTATCTAACATGACGTGCCATTGGAACACAGGAGTGACGGTTGATGATAATGGGCCTCTTTACGCCTATGTAGATTTACCATAAATGTCTACACTGTATTTCTGATTAATTTGATGTAATATGTGTGTCTTTCTGAGCTGTGTGTCTCTGAGCTGTGTGTCTCTGAGCTGTGTGTCTCTGAGCTGGGTGTCTCTGAGCTGGGTGTCTCCTCTGAGCTGGGTGTCTCTGAGCTGGGTGTCTCCTCTGAGCTGGGTGTCTCCTCTGAGCTGGGTGTCTCCTCTGAGCTGTGTGTCTCTGAGCTGTGTGTCTCTGAGCTGTGTGTCTCTGAGCTGGGTGTCTCTGAGCTGGGTGTCTCTGAGCTGTGTGTCTCCTCTGAGCTGGGTGTCTCCTCTGAGCTGTGTGTCTCCTCTGAGCTGTGTGTCTCCTCTGAGCTGTGTGTCTCCTCTGAGCTGTGTGTCTCCTCTGAGCTGTGTGTGTTTGAGCTGGGTGTCTCCTCTGAGCTGTGTGTCTCTGAGCTGTGTGTCTCCTCTGAGCTGTGTGTCTCTGAGCTGGGTGTCTCTGAGCTGGGTGTCTCTGAGCTGTGTGTCTCTGAGCTGTGTGTCTCTGAGCTGGGTGTCTCTGAGCTGGGTGTCTCTGAGCTGGGTGTCTCTGAGCTGTGTGTCTCTGAGCTGTGTGTCTCTGAGCTGTGTGTCTCTGAGCTGTGTGTCTCTGAGCTGGGTGTCTCTGAGCTGTGTGTCTCTGAGCTGTGTGTCTCTGAGCTGTGTGTCTCTGGGTGTCTCAGCTGTGTGTCTCTGAGCTGTGTGTCTCTGAGCTGTGTGTCTCTGAGCTGTGTGTCTCCTCTGAGCTGTGTGTCTCTGAGCTGGGTGTCTCTGAGCTGGGTGTCTCTGAGCTGTGTGTCTCTGAGCTGTGTGTCTCTGAGCTGGGTGTCTCTGAGCTGGGTGTCTCTGAGCTGTGTGTCTCTGAGCTGGGTGTCTCTGAGCTGTGTGTCTCTGAGCTGTGTGTCTCTGAGCTGTGTGTCTCTGAGCTGGGTGTCTCTGAGCTGGGTGTCTCTGAGCTGGGTGTCTCTGAGCTGTGTGTCTCTGAGCTGGGTGTCTCTGAGCTGGGTGTCTCTGAGCTGGGTGTCTCTGAGCTGTGTGTCTCTGAGCTGGGTGTCTCTGAGCTGGGTGTCTCTGAGCTGTGTGTCTCTGAGCTGGGTGTCTCTGAGCTGGGTGTCTCTGAGCTGGGTGTCTCTGTCCATGGTTCTTCAGTCTTTTTCATTCCCTTTGTTCAGTCATAACTTCATCCAAACGTTGTCTCTTGATATCATGTTGATACACAACAAACACACACACACAGAAAGGGGAAGAGACAACCTCAGTGCCTGTGTGCGTAACCTTCGCGGTCCTACTTGGGATTGTACCGTTGTACCCCCATCCTGGGTATCATGTTGGAGTTGTGTCATGTTGGAGTTGTGTCATGTTGGAGTTGTGTCATGATAGAGTTGTGTCATGATAGAGTTGTGTCATGATAGAGTTGTGTCATGATAGAGTTGTGTCATGATAGAGTTGTGTCATGATAGAGTTGTGTCATGATAGAGTTGTGTTATGATAGAGTTGTGTCATGATAGAGTTGTGTCATGATAGAGTTGTATTACGTTGGAGTTCTGTCATGATAGAGTTGTATTACGTTGGAGTTGTGTCATGATAGAGTTGTGTTATTGCCTGGTTTCTATACAGGCATTCAGAAAAACTAGACCAAAAGTCAACATCAAATCAACCGTATATCAAATATGCTTAGATTGTGTTTGTCTGTCTATTTGAAATAGCTGAGATTTGGATCGTCTTCCTATATTAGTAGACAGCATAGAACATGCTCTCGGCCGACTGTCGGTATTTGGTTCTTGTTTGCTCAGCTACTAAGTAGAGAAAGTAGAGAAACATGTGTGGTGAGTGTTAGTATGCATACCTTCGCTGTGTGGATCGTAATTGTAGATGCTGTCAATATACACTAGCTGGTATGAAGTCTAATATCACTGTGGAAAAAATTAATATAGTGTTTGAACCCTCTGTGAGTAAAATAGAAAACAAAATTATATACTGTAAAGAGAAGGATGGCTCTGTCATTCCTCCAGTCTGCAGAAGAGGAGGATAGCTTGGTCATTACTCCAGTCTGTTGAAGAGGAGGATGGCTCGGTCATTCCTCCAGTCTGCAGAAGAGAAGGATGGCTCGGTCATTCCTCCAGTCTGCTGAAGAGAAGGATGGCTCGGTCATTCCTCAAGTCTGCTGAAGAGGAGGATGGCTCGGTCATTCCTCAAGTCTGCTGAAGAGGAGGATGGCTCGGTCATTCCTCCAGTCTGCTGAAGAGGAGGATGGCTCGGTCATTCCTCCAGTCTGCTGAAGAGGAGGATGGCTCTGTCATTCCTCCAGTCTGCTGAAGAGGAGGATGGCTCGGTCATTCCTCCAGTCTGCTGAAGAGGAGGATGGCTCGGTCATTCCTCCAGTCTGCAGAAGAGGAGGATGGCTCGGTCATTCCTCCAGTCTGCAGAAGAGGAGGATGGCTCGGTCATTCCTCCAGTTTGCAGAAGAGGAGGATGGCTCGGTCATTCCTCCAGTCTGCAGAAGAGGAGGATGGCTCGGTCATTCCTCCAGTCTGCAGAAGAGGAGGATGGCTCGGTCATTCCTCCAGTCTGCAGAAGAGGAGGATGGCTCGGTCATTCCTCCAGTCTGCTGAAGAGGAGGATGGCTCGGTCATTCCTCCAGTCTGCTGAAGAGGAGGATGGCTCGGTCATTCCTCCAGTCTGCTGAAGAGGAGGATGGCTCGGTCATTCCTCAAGTCTGCTGAAGAGGAGGATGGCTCGGTCATTCCTCCAGTCTGCTGAAGAGGAGGATGGCTCGGTCATTCCTCCAGTCTGCTGAAGAGGAGGATGGCTCGGTCATTCCTCCAGTCTGCAGAAGAGGAGGATGGCTCGGTCATTCCTCCAGTCTGCTGAAGAGGAGGATGGCTCGGTCATTCCTCCAGTCTGCTGAAGAGGAGGATGGCTCGGCCATTCCTCCAGTCTGCTGAAGAGGAGGATGGCTCGGCCATTCCTCCAGTCTGCTGAAGAGGAGGATGGCTCGGCCATTCCTCCAGTCTGCAGAAGAGGAGGATGGCTCGGTCATTCCTCCAGTCTGCAGAAGAGGAGGATGGCTCGGTCATTCCTCCAGTCTGCTGAAGAGGAGGATGGCTCGGTCATTCCTCCAGTCTGCTGAAGAGGAGGATGGCTCGGTCATTCCTCCAGTCTGCTCTCGGTCATTCCTCCAGTCTGCAGAAGAGGAGGATGGCTCGGTCATTCCTCCAGTCTGCTGAAGAGGAGGATGGCATTCCTCCAGTCTGCTGAAGAGGAGGATGGCTCGGCCAGGAAGAGGAGGATGGCTCGGTCATTCCTCAGTCTGCTGAAGAGGAGGATGGCTCGGTCATTCCTCCAGTCTGCAGAAGAGGAGGATGGCTCGGTCATTCCTCCAGTCTGCAGAAGAGGAGGATGGCTCGGTCATTCCTCCAGTCTGCTGAAGAGGAGGATGGCTCGGTCATTCCTCCAGTCTGCTGAAGAGGAGGATGGCTCGGTCATTCCTCCAGTCTGCTGAAGAGGAGGATGGCTCGGTCATTCCTCCAGTCTGCAGAAGAGGAGGATGGCTCGGTCATTCCTCCAGTCTGCAGAAGAGGAGGATGGCTCGGTCATTCCTCCAGTCTGCAGAAGAGGAGGATGGCTCGGCCATTCCTCCAGTCTGCAGAAGAGGAGGATGGCTCGGCCATTCCTCCAGTCTGCAGAAGAGGAGGATGGCTCGGTCATTCCTCCAGTCTGCAGAAGAGGAGGATGGCTCGGTCATTCCTCCAGTCTGCAGAAGAGGAGGATGGCTCGGTCATTCCTCCAGTCTGCTGAAGAGGAGGATGGCTCAGTCATTCCTCCAGTCTGCTGAAAAGTAGGCCTCACTCTAAATAAAGGAGTTTGAATGAAATGCTGACACTAACACGTGTGCATCCCAAATGGCACCCTATTCGCTAAAGTGCCAAATGGCCCATTGTAACAAGTAGTGCACTATACAGTTGATAGGGTGCCATTTGGGACTGAACATGGTAATAAGCTCCACTGTACATTCTCCATCACAACCATTTGAATTCAGAATGCTGACATGGAACCAGTGGCCTTCAAGAACACTAACACAGGACTGGAAACACTCAGAACATAGTTATCTGGGAAACACAGTTCCAACATGAAAGTGAGGAAGCTAGATGGAGACTTTGAATCGTATCTGAACTGGACATGAAATGGCAGGCTAGAGTTATAACTAACTGGTGGTTAGCATTGTTTAAGTCCATGGCTTTGTTTCCATACTGCTCTCTCCTCTCCTCTCCCTTCTTCTACTCTCCTCTCATCTCCATTCTTCTACTCCCCTCTCCTCTCCCTTCTTCTACTCTCCTCTCCTCTCCCTTCTTCTACTCTCCTCTCCCTTCTTCTACTCTCCTCTCCTCTCCCTTCTTCACCTCTCCTCTCATCTCCCTTCTTCACCTCTCCTCTCATCTCCCTTCTTCACCTCTCCTCTCCTCTCCCTTCTTCACCTCTCCTCTCCTCTCCCTTCTTCTCCTCTCCTCTCCTCTCCCTTCTTCTACTCTCCTCTCATCTCCCTTCTTCACCTCTCCTCTCCCTCTTCTTCTCCTCTCCTCTCCCTTCTTCTCCTCTCCTCTCCCTTCTTCTACTCTCCTCTCATCTCCCTTCTTCACCTCTCCTCTCATCTCCCTTCTTCACCTCTCCTCTCCTCTCCCTTCTTCACCTCTCCTCTCATCTCCCTTCTTCACCTCTCCTCTCCTCTCCCTTATTCACCTCTCCTCTCATCTCCCTTCTTCACCTCTCCTCTCATCTCCCTTCTTCACCTCTCCTCTCCTCTCCCTTCTTCTACTCTCCTCTCCTCTCCCTTCTTCTACTCTCCTCTCCTCTCCCTTCTTCTACTCTCCTCTCCTCTCCCTTCTTCTACTCTCCTCTCCTCTCCCTTCTTCTACTCCCCTCTCCCTTCTCCTCTCCCTTCTTCTACTCTCCTCTCCTCTCCCTTCTTCTACTCTCCTCTCCTCTCCCTTCTTCTACTCCCCTCTCCCTTCTCCTCTCCCTTCTTCTACTCTCCTCTCCCTTCTTCTACTCTCCTCTCCTCTCCTTATTCTACTCTCCTCCCCTCTCCTCTCCCTTATTCTACTCTCCTCCCCTCTCCTCTCCCTTATTCTACTCTCCTCCCCTCTCCTCTCCCTTATACTACTCTCCTCCCCTCTCCCTTCTTCTCCTCTTCTCTATTCTCCTCTCCCTTCTTCTACTCTCCTCACCTCTCCTCTCCCTTATTCTACTCTCCTCTCCTCTCCCTTATTCTCCTCTCCTCTCCCTTCTTCTCCTCTCCTCTCCTCTCCCTTCTTCTACTCTCTCCTCTCCCTTCTTCTAATCTCCTCCCATCTCCTTTCTTCTCCTCTTCCTTCTTCTACTCTCCTCTCCCTTCTTCTACTCTCCCTTCTTCTACTCTTCTCCTCCCCTCTCCCTTCTTCTACTCTCCCTTCTTCTACTCTTCTCCTCCCCTCTCCCTTCTTCTACTCTTCTCCTCCCCTCTCCTCTCCCTTCTTCTACTCTTCCCCTCTCCTCTCCCTTCTTCTACTCTCTTCCCCTCTCCTCTCCCTTCTTCTACTCTCTTCCCCTCTCCTCCCCCTTCTTCTACTCTCTTCCTCTCTCCTCTCCCTTCTTCTACTCTCTTCCCCTCTCCTCTCCCTTCTTCTACTCTCCTCTCCTCACCTCTCCCTTCTTCTACTCTCTTCCCCTCTCCTACTCTCTTCTACTCTCTTCCCCTCTCCTACTCTCTTCCCCTCTCCTCTCCCTTATTCTACTCTCCTCTCCTCACCTCTCCCTTCTTCTCCTCTACTCTCCTCTACTCTCCTCTCCTCTCCCTTCTTCTACTCTCCTCCTCTCTCCCTTCTTCTCCTCTCCTCTCCCTTCTTCTCCTCTCCTCTCCCTTCTTCTACTCTCCTCTCCCTTCTTCTACTCTCCTCTCCTCTCCCTTCTTCTCCTCTCCTCTCCCTTCTTCTCCTCTCCTCTCCCTTCTTCTCCTCTCCTCTCCCTTCTTCTACTCTCCTCTCCCTTCTTCTACTCTCCTCTCCCTTCTTCTACTCTCATCCCCTCCCCTCTCCCTTGTTCTACTCTCCTTCCCTCTCCCTTCTACTCTCCCTTATTCTACTCTCCTCCCTTCTTCTACTCTCCTCTCCTCTCCCTTCTTCTCCTCTCCCTTCTTCTCCTCTCCTCCTCTCTCCCTTCTTCTACTCTCCTCCTCTCTCCCTTCTTCTACTCTCCTCTCCCTTCTTCTCCTCTCCTCTCCCTTCTTCTCCTCTCCTCTCCTCTCCCTTCTTCTCCTCTCCTCTCCTCTCCCTTCTTCTCCTCTCCTCCTCTCTCCCTTCTTCTACTCTCCTCCTCTCTCCCTTATTCTACTCTCCTCCTCTCTCCCTTCTTCTCCTCTCCTCTCCCTTCGTCTACTCTCCTCTCCCTTCTTCTACTCTCCTCTCCCTTCCTCTATTCTTCTTCCTCTCTCTCTCTCCCTTCCTCTCCTCTCCTCTCCCTTCTTCTACTCTCCTCTCCCTTCTTCTCCTCTCCTCTCCTCTCCTTCTTCTACTCTCCTCTCCTCTCCCTTCTTCTACTCTCCTCTCCCTTCTTCTACTCTCCTCTCCCTTCTTCTACTCTCCTCTCCCTTCTTCTACTCTCCTCCTCTCTCCCTTCTTCTCCTCTCCTCTCCCTTCGTCTACTCTCCTCTCCCTTCTACTCTCCTCCCCTCTCCCTTCTTCTCCTCTCCTCTCCCTTCGTCTACTCTCCTCTCCTCTCCCTTCTACTCTCCTTCTTCTACTCTCCTCCCTACTTTCTATCTTTAAAGTTGAGTCTCATCTCCTGCCAAATCTTAACTCCACATGATCTGTACACACTAATTGATGTGCTCTTTGAAGCTCAGAGAGAGAGGCAATGGGAGAGAGAGAGGGGCAAAGGGAGAGAGAGAGGGGAAAGGGGAGAGAGAGAGAGAGAGAGGGGGGGGGTGAGTGAGGCCTGCCCGGGCTCAGAGAGACAGAGACTGGGTTCTGGTTTCAATAAAGGACTCTTTTGGCACAGAGGAACTGCATCACTTTCTACTTCACTCTTCCGGGGTGTGTCCTCTTCAGACAGACAACTCTTCCGGGGTGTGTCCTCTTCAGACAGACAACTCTTCCGGGGTGTGTCCTCTTCAGACAGACAACTCTTCCGGGGTGTGTCCTCTTCAGACAGACAACTCTTCCGGGGTGTGTCCTCTTCAGACAGACAACTCTTCCGGGGTGTGTCCTCTTCAGACAGACAACTCTTCCGGGGTGTGTCCTCTTCAGACAGACAACTCTTCCTCTTCAGACAGACAACTCTTCCGGGTGTGTCCTCTTCAGACAGACAACTCTTCCGGGGTGTGTCCTCTTCAGACAGACAACTCTTCCGGGGTGTGTCCTCTTCAGACAGACAACTCTTCCGGGGTGTGTCCTCTTCAGACAGACAACTCTTCCGGGGTGTGTCCTCTTCAGACAGACAACTCTTCCGGGGTGTGTCCTCTTCAGACAGACAACTCTTCCGGGGTGTGTCCTCTTCAGACAGACAACTCTTCCGGGGTGTGTCCTCTTCAGACAGACAACTCTTCCGGGGTGTGTCCTCTTCAGACACAACTCTTCCGGGGTGTGTCCTCTTCAGACAGACAACTCTTCCGGGGTGTGTCCTCTTCAGACAGACAACTCTTCCGGGGTGTGTCCTCTTCAGACAGACAACTCTTCCGGGGTGTGTCCTCTTCAGACAGACAACTCTTCCAACACATCACGAGGCGGACATGTCGGAACGTCACCATTCAAAACCAAGTTTTGAAGGCAAAACCTTTGCAGTGGTTTTAGTAACGATAGTTGTTGCAAACTAGCCACTTGTGAAATGCACTCATAAAAAATAACCTCTGATCTCCATCTTGCTAGCTACTATTTAGTATTTTAGGCAGGGATGGTGTTCCTCCGTGCCAAAAGAGTCCATAATTTTAACCAGGCCCTAGTCAGTACTGTCGAGGGAGATGCAGAGAGAGATTCCGACTGACTCATTTCCAACATCAGTGCTGAGATAGGAGGGTAAGTGGACCAGAGTCTGAAAGGTTTAATGACTGTTGACTCACAGTCTGTGTCTCAAATGGTACCCTATTCCTTATAGGTTCTGGTCAACAGTAGTACACTAAGTAAACCTCTGGTTGATATTCACAGAACCAAGGGTAATGAGAGAGGAAATATTAGCATTTTATATGAGTGGGTATAATGCCTAGTAAATAAAGGTTAAATAAAATAAAATAATCCTGGATGCTGATTGGATAAAACCGCTTTCCAGCCAGTGTCTGTCTGTTCCAAAAGTTACCACCGGCTAAAGCTATGAGGTTTAAATGCTTGTTCCATCTCACTGCACATCCACTGTCTCATCAGCCCAGCCAGACAATTTATAAACTTGTAAAACTGTAAAAAGCTTTTTGACATTATCTCCCCTTTTAAACTAGCATTTGGTTTTCAACAGTGGACATTTGTATAAACCTTGCTGTCTGTCCCTCTGACATTTCCAACAAGTTCATATTGAAATTCGATCTCCAACTGTCCCATTTGTAAATAAGAATTTGTTCTTAACTGACTTGCCTAGTTAAATAAAGGTTACATTTCAGAAGAATAAAGAGTAATGAACGTGTCGGGACGAGACATACAGGCAGCTTTTCTCAACCAGTTGAAATCATGAATCGGTATCATTTTTATGGATCTATACACAAATACATGTCAATAGAAACCAGGTCAAAGCAAACCAAGTGCAGCTAGTATACAGTCTTTCAGCTCCCGTGTGAAGTGAATGTGTTGGCTGTGTTGTTGGCTGTGTTGTTGGCTGTGTTGTTGGCTGTGTTGTTGGCTGTGTTGTTGGCTGTGTTGTTGGCTGTGTTGTTTAGCTGTGTTGTTGGCTGTATTGTTGGCTGTGTTGTTGGCTGTGTTGTTGGCTGTGTTGTTGGCTGTAGTGTTGGCTGTGATGTTGGCTGTGTTGTTGGCTGTGTTGTTGGCTGTAGTGTTGGCTGTAGTGTTGGCTGTAGTGTTGGCTGTAGTGTTGGCTGTAGTGTTGGCTGTGTTGTTGGCTGTAGTGTTGGCTGTAGTGTTGCCTGTAGTGTTGGCTGTGTTAGCTTTAATGTTAGCTGTGTTGTTGGCTGTGTTGTTGGCTGTGTTGTTGGCTGTGTTGTTGGCTGTGTTGTTGGCTGTGTTGTTGGCTGTAGTGTTGGCTGTAGTGTTGGCTGTAGTGTTGGCTGTAGTGTTGGCTGTAGTGTTGGCTGTAGTGTTGGCTGTAGTGTTGGCTGTAGTGTTGGCTGTGTTAGCTTTAATGTTAGCTGTGTTGTTGGCTGTGTTCTTGACTGTGTTGTTGACTGTGTTGTTGGCTGTGTTGTTGGCTGTGTTGTTGGCTGTGTTGTTGGCTGTGTTGTTGGCTGTAGTGTTAGCTGTGTTGTTGGCTGTAGTGTTAGCTGTGTTGTTGGCTGTGTTGTTGGCTGTGTTGTTGACTGTGTTGTTAGCTGTGTTCTTGACAGTGGTGTTGGCTGTGGTGTTGGCTGTGTTCTTGACAGTGGTGTTGGCTGTGGTGTTGGCTAGCTCCTCTGAACAACAGTGTCCTGACGAGTGAGCACATTTTCAATGCCAGGCGAAATAGTGCCTCATTAGCTAGTTAGAAAAAATACTGGGTCGAGTCCATAGATACAGAACAAAAACACTACTATATACTACTAATGCCCTGGAAGCCAATACACTACCATATACTACCATACACTACTATATACTACTACAATACACTACCATATACTACCATACACTACTATATACTACTAATGCCCTGGAAGCCAATACACTGCCATATACTACAATACACTACTATATACTACTAATGCCCTGGAAGCCAATACACTACCATATACTACAATACACTACTATATACTACTAATACCCTGGAAGCCAATACACTACCATATACTACAACACTACTATATACTACTAATGCCCTGGAAGCCAATACACTGCCATATACTACAACACTACTATATACTACTACAATACACTACCATATACTACCATACACTACTATATACTACTACAATACACTACCATATACTACCATACACTACTATATACTACTACAATACACTACAATACACTACTATATATTACTAATGCCCTGGAAGCCAATATCACTTTTAAATAGGAAATGACTGGACGAGTCTAGCAGCAGGTTCACTGCTTCTCTGTGTGAGTCACAGTTAGAGGAGACAGGCCTGGGTCAAGGATCAAATGCATGTCTCTATACAGCCACACTACTATGGCCTACGACACACTACTATATACTACTACACACTACTATATACTACTATATACTACTGCACACTACTATATACTACTATATACTACTACACACTAATATATACTACGACACACTACTATATACTACTACACACTACTATATACTACTACACACTAATATATACTACTACACACTACTATATACTACTACACACTACTATATACTACTATATACTACTACACACTATTATATACTACAATACACTACTATATACTACTACGTGTGCTTTTACACCTGCATTGCTTGCTGTTTGGGGTTTTAGGCTGGGTTTCTGTACAGCACTTTGAGATATCAGCTGATGTACGAAGGGCTATATAAATACATTTGATTTGATACACACTACTATATACTACTACACACTACGTCACCCTGGTGGTCTTGGTGGGGTGATGGACATTGGTACCACTGAACAGTGGCTGGTAAACAAGATCTCCCTTTGTAAAGAGGTCTTTAACCAACAGGTCTTTAACCAACAGGTCTTTAACCAACAGGTCTTTAACCAACAGGACTTCATGGATAAATAAAGGCGAAATACAAATAGATCCAAACAAGTGATTTAGATATTGACTTGATCACTAATGTAATGATAACAATCTGCATGTTTCTATCATGTTTCTATCACGTTTCTATCACGTTTCTATCACGTTTCTATCATGTTTCTATCATGTTTCTATCATGTTTCTATCATGTTTCTATCATGTTTCTATCACGCTGAACAGGTAGCTTTTTATTTGTAGTGTTGTATAATCCAGATGACTGTGGTGTGGAAGTGAAGGTTCTGTGTTACTGCTGCTATAACCAACATGGTTCAGGATGACATCCCTATGGTACATCCCTATGGTACATCCCTATGGTACATCCCTATGGTACATCCCTATGGTACATCCCTATGGTACATCCCTATGGTACATCCCTATGGTACATCCCTATGGTACAAGTCTGGAATATCAGAATGAAAAGAGCGGTGCATTCCAAAAGGCCCCCTACTTCCTATTTAGTGCACTGCCCTTGGTCAAATGTAGTACACTATATATGGCAAAAGTGTTCCATTTGGGACATAACCAAGCATGAACAGATACGTATCAACCTCATTTCGTCTGTCTGCCAAACTTTATTTGTTGTCTTCATGGAAAATGAACTGTAAGTTGTATCTCTCTGAAAGAGAAATGGCTTGTATAATTTATCATAGCTGAAGCTCATGTCTGATTTGGCACTGTAAGTAGCTGATATAAATGCTTGGAAAAGTGACCAAGATTATTCTTTAGAAGGTCGTTTGAGCACTGAGCTCATGGGGCCCTGTACCGTGGTGATGGGCAGGTAGTTGGACATGCATCATCTGCCCTGTACCGTGGTGATGGGCAGGTAGTTGGACATGCATCATCTGCCCTGTACCGTGGAGATGGGCAGGTAGTTGGACATGCATCATCTGCCCTGTACCGTGGTGATGGGCAGGTAGTTGGACATGCATCATCTGTCCTGTACCGTGGAGATGGGCAGGTAGTTGGACATGCATCATCTGCCCTGTACCGTGGTGATGGGCAGGTAGTTGGACATGCATCATCTGTCCTGTACCGTGGAGATGGGCAGGTAGTTGGACATGCATCATCTGCCCTGTACCGTGGAGATGGGCAGGTAGTTGGACATGCATCATCTGCCCTGTACCGTGGAGATGGGCAGGTAGTTGGACATGCATCATCTGCCCTGTACCGTGGAGATGGGCAGGTAGTTGGACATGCATCATCTGCCCTGTACCGTGGAGATGGGCAGGTAGTTGGACATGCATCATCTGCCCTGTACCGTGGTGATGGGCAGGTAGTTGGACATGCATCATCTGCCCTGTACCGTGGAGATGGGCAGGTAGTTGGACATGCATCATCTGCCCTGTACCGTGGTCAACCAAGCACAAACTGTACACAGTACTGAAGCTGCTATATCATGATGAAGCCAGGATGTTTGCTTAAGGAGAAGCGTGCTGGTGTGCATTGTGTGTGTGTGTGTGCTCGCGCATGTGAGTCACCCACGCTTTCATCTGATAAGACGTCCAGTCTCTGGTTCGGCCCTCCTCTATCCAGTCTCTGGGTTGGCTCTCCTCTGTCCAGTCTCTGGTTTTGTCCTCCTCTATCCAGTCTCTGGTTTGGCTCTCCTCTGTCCAGTCTCTGGTTTTGTCCTCCTCTATCCAGTATCTGGTTTGGCCCTCCTCTGTCCAGTCTCTGGTTTGGCTCTCCTCTGTCCAGTCTCTGGTTTGGTTCTCCTCTGTCCAGTCTCTGGTTTGGCTCTCCTCTGTCCAGTCTCTGGTTTGGCTCTCCTCTATCCAGTCTCTGGTTTGGCTCTCCTCTGTCCAGTCTCTGGTTTGGCTCTCCTCTGTCCAGTCTCTGGTTTGGCTCTCCTCTGTCCAGTCTCTGGTTTGGCTCTCCTCTGTCCAGTCTCTGGTTTGGCTCTCCTCTGTCCAGTCTCTGGTTTGGCTCTCCTCTGTCCAGTCTCTGGTTTGGCTCTCCTCTGTCCGGTCTCTGGTTTGGTTCTCCTCTGTCCAGTCTCTGGTTTGGCCCTCCTCTGTCCAGTCTCTGGGTTGGCTCTCCTCTATCCAGTATCTGGTTTGGCCCCCTCTATCCAGTCTCAGGGTTGGCTCTCCTCTGTCCGGTCTCTGGTTTGGCTCTCCTCTGTCCAGTCTCTGGTTTGGCTCTCCTCTGTCCAGTCTCTGGTTTGGCTCTCCTCTGTCCAGTCTCTGGTTTGGCCCTCCTCTGTCCAGTCTCTGGTTTGGCTCTCCTCTGTCCAGTCTCTGGTTTGGCTCTCCTCTGTCCAGTCTCTGGTTTGGCTCTCCTCTGTCCAGTCTCTGGTTTGGCTCTCCTCTGTCCAGTCTCTGGTTTGGCTCTCCTCTGTCCAGTCTCTGGTTTGGCCCTCCTCTGTCCAGTCTCTGGTTTGGCTCTCCTCTGTCCAGTCTCTGGTTTGGTTCTCCTCTGTCCAGTCTCTGGTTTGGCTCTCCTCTGTCCAGTCTCTGGTTTGGCTCTCCTCTATCCTTCCATCTCCGGTTTCAACATGCATTGTATCTTAATACTGTGTTTAGTTATTTACCCATGTCTTCAAGTGGATCTGTCTGTTTGACAGTCCAGGCTGTTATTGCTGTGAATGCCTTTCCTCTTGACCTCTCCTCCTTTGGCTGTGTGACTTCCTAGAGAACACAAGCAGCTCTTGTCACTTCCTAGAGAACACAAGCAGCTGAATCACATCCTAATTTGTTGGAGCGTAAATCATAATCCACAGACGCTAGGACGCGATAGTTCAGCGTCCCATTCCTACGTTGTTCTGAGACCACCATCAACAGGGGGATGCTCAGCCTGAACGTCCCCACAATTCCCAACCCTGTTCTCTATTCATTTGACTGTGTTGACAAGACAGTCGGAGAAATTGCTTTGAGCTCCGTAACGGTCCAATATATTGCACTGCTGTGTGTTGCGGTACAGGTGTTGGACTCTGATTAACACGGCACAGAACCAGTTATATCACGTCCATATTAGTAGATGCAATATGCCTTTCCTTGCAGTGAGGGGAGCAAACTGGACTCTTCTGCTGTCATGTTCTCCATATCAGCTCATTATAAAATATGACCAGTCGATGTTAAATAAGACTGTACAGTAACTGACCATAATTGAATAATCACTCAAACTCCCTTCAGCTCACTCAGTTCCACCCCAAGGTGCTGTGCCTTTTAAAAGTCTCCCAGTTGTTTTCACGGCCCAGAACATCTCTTTGATAAAGTTGTTTTCACGGCCCAGAACATCTCTTTGATAAAGTTGTTTTCACGGCCCAGAACATCTCTTTAATAAAGTTGTTTACACGGACCAGAACATCTCTTTAATAAAGTTGTTTTCACGTCTCATTAATAAAGTTGTTTTCACGGCCCAGAACATCTCTTTAATAAAGTTGTTTTCACGGCCCCGAACATCTCATTGATAAAGTTGTTTTCACGGCCCAGAACATCTCTTTAATAAAGTTGTTTTCACGGCCCAGAACATCTCATTAATAAAGTTGTTTTCACGGCCCAGAACATCTCTTTAATAAAGTTGTTTTCCGGCCCAGAACATCTCTTTAATAAAGTTGTTTTCACGGCCCAGAACATCTCTTTAACACTAAGTCTGTACATGGATTCCTCCTAATTAAAGTTGTAATTCATTTGAATAAAGGTGAGCGGCCAGGTCTTGTAAAGCTGACAAAGTTTTAGGATCCAAGGAGGTTAATACTCAATACTATGACCCAGGGCAGTGTTGGTCTATGTACTTAATATTATGACCCAATAACTGACAACCTGCTAGAAACCTGCTGTACTCCACATAGTAACACTAGCCAGCTCCCTTCAGCTCTTAAACACTGTGCTTCACTAGATAGCTCTGAAACACCATGCTTCACTAGATTAACACTAGCCAGCTACCCCCAGCTCTGAAACATCATGCTTCACTAGATTAACACTAGCCAGCTACCCCCAGCTCTGAAACACCATGCTTCACTAGATTAACACTAGCCAGCTACCCCCAGCTCTGAAACATCATGCTTCACTAGATTAACACTAGCCAGCTACCCCCAGCTCTGAAACACCATGCTTCACTAGATTAACACTAGCCAGCTACCCCCAGCTCTGAAACACCATGCTTCACTAGATTAACACTAGCCAGCTACCCCAGCTCTGAAACACCATGCTTCACTAGATTAACACTAGCCAGCTACCCCCAGCTCTGAAACACCATGCTTCACTAGATTAACACTAGCCAGCTACCCCCAGCTCTGAAACACCATGCTTCACTAGATTAACACTAGCCAGCTACCCCCAGCTCTGAAACACCATGCTTCACTAGATTAACACTAGCCAGCTACCCCCAGCACTGAAACACCATGCTTCACTAGATTAACACTAGCCAGCTACCCCAGCTCTGAAACACCATGCTTCACTAGATTAACACTAGCCAGCTACCCCCAGCTCTGAAACACCATGCTTCACTAGATTAACACTAGCCAGCTACCCCCAGCTCTGAAACACCATGCTTCACTAGATTAACACTAGCCAGCTACCCCAGCTCTGAAACATCATGCTTCACTAGATTAACACTAGCCAGCTACCCCAGCTCTGAAACATCATGCTTCACTAGATTAACACTAGCCAGCTACCCCCAGCTCTGAAACACCATGCTTCACTAGATTAACACTAGCCAGCTACCGTCAGCTCTGAAACACCATGCTTCACCAGATTAACACTAGCCAGCTACCGTCAGCTCTGAAACACCATGCTTCACTAGATTAACACTAGCCAGCTACCCCCAGCTCTGAAACACCATGCTTCACTAGATTAACACTAGCCAGCTACCCCCAGCTCTGAAACATCATGCTTCACTAGATTAACACTAGCCAGCTACCCCCAGCTCTGAAACACCATGCTTCACTAGATTAACACTAGCCAGCTACCCCCAGCTCTGAAACACCATGCTTCACTAGATTAACACTAGCCAGCTACCCCCAGCTCTGAAATAACATGCTTCACTAGATTAACACTAGCCAGCTACACCCAGCTCTGAAACACCATGCTTCACTAGATTAACACTAGCCAGCTACCCCCAGCTCTGAAACACCATGCTTCACTAGATTAACACTAGCCAGCTACCCCCAGCTCTGAAACACCATGCTTCACTAGATTAACACTAGCCAGCTACCCCAGCTCTGAAACACCATGCTTCACTAGATTAACACTAGCCAGCTACCCCAGCTCTGAAATAACATGCTTCACTAGATTAACACTAGCCAGCTACACCCAGCTCTGAAACACCATGCTTCACTAGATTAACACTAGCCAGCTACCCCCAGCTCTGAAACACCATGCTTCACTAGATTAACACTAGCCAGCTACCCCCAGCTCTGAAATAACATGCTTCACTAGATTAACACTAGCCAGCTACCCCCAGCTCTGAAATAACATGCTTCACTAGATTAACACTAGCCAGCTACTCCCAGCTCTGAAACACCATGCTTCACTAGATTAACACTAGCCAGCTACCCCCAGCTCTGAAACATCATGCTTCACTAGATTAACACTAGCCAGCTACCCCCAGCTCTGAAACACCATGCTTCACTAGATTAACACTAGCCAGCTACCCCCAGCTCTGAAACACCATGCTTCACTAGATTAACACTAGCCAGCTACCCCCAGCTCTGAAACACCATGCTTCACTAGATTAACACTAGCCAGCTACCCCAGCTCTGAAACACCATGCTTCACTAGATTAACACTAGCCAGCTACCGTCAGCTCTGAAACACCATGCTTCACCAGATTAACACTAGCCAGCTACCCCCAGCTCTGAAACACCATGCTTCACTAGATTAACACTAGCCAGCTACCCCAGCTCTGAAACACCATGCTTCACTAGATTAACACTAGCCAGCTACCCCCAGCTCTGAAACACCATGCTTCACTAGATTAACACTAGCCAGCTACCCCCAGCTCTGAAACACCATGCTTCACTAGATTAACACTAGCCAGCTACCCCAGCTCTGAAACACCATGCTTCACTAGATTAACACTAGCCAGCTACTCCCAGCTCTGAAATAACATGCTTCACTAGATTAACACTAGCCAGCTACCCCCAGCTCTGAAACACCATGCTTCACTAGATTAACACTAGCCAGCTACCCCCAGCTCTGAAACACCATGCTTCACTAGATTAACACTAGCCAGCTACCCCCAGCTCTGAAATAACATGCTTCACTAGATTAACACTAGCCAGCTACCCCCAGCTCTGAAACACCATGCTTCACTAGATTAACACTAGCCAGCTACCCCAGCTCTGAAATAACATGCTTCACTAGATTAACACTAGCCAGCTACCCCAGCTCTGAAATAACATGCTTCACTAGATTTACATTTACATTTACATTTAAGTCATTTAGCAGACGCTCTTATCCAGAGCGACTTACAAATTGGTGCATACACCTTATGACAACCAGTGGAACAGCCACTTGCATCTAAATCTTGTTGGGGGGGGAGAAGGATTACCTACCCTTACTTCACTAGATTAACACTAGCCAGCTACCCCCAGCTCTGAAACACCATGCTTCACTAGATTAACACTAGCCAGCTACCCCAGCTCTGAAACACCATGCTTCACTAGATTAACACTAGCCAGCTACCCCAGCTCTGAAATAACATGCTTCACTAGATTAACACTAGCCAGCTACCCCAGCTCTGAAATAACATGCTTCACTAGATTAACACTAGCCAGCTACCCCAGCTCTGAAATAACATGCTTCACTAGATTAACACTAGCCAGCTACCCCAGCTCTGAAATAACATGCTTCACTAGATTAACACTAGCCAGCTACCCCCAGCTCTGAAACACCATGCTTCACTAGATTAACACTAGCCAGCTACCCCCAGCTCTGAAACACCATGCTTCACTAGATTAACACTAGCCAGCTACCCCCAGCTCTGAAACACCATGCTTCACTAGATTAACACTAGCCAGCTACCCCCAGCTCTGAAACACCATGCTTCACTAGATTAACACTAGCCAGCTACCCCCAGCTCTGAAATAACATGCTTCACTAGATTAACACTAGCCAGCTACCCCAGCTCTGAAATAACATGCTTCACTAGATTAACACTAGCCAGCTACCCCCAGCTCTGAAACACCATGCTTCACTAGATTAACACTAGCCAGCTACCCCCAGCTCTGAAACATCATGCTTCACTAGATTAACACTAGCCAGCTACCCCCAGCTCTGAAATAACATGCTTCACTAGATTAACACTAGCCAGCTACCCCAGCTCTGAAACACCATGCTTCACTAGATTAACACTAGCCAGCTACCCCCAGCTCTGAAACACCATGCTTCACTAGATTAACACTAGCCAGCTACCCCAGCTCTGAAACACCATGCTTCACTAGATTAACACTAGCCAGCTACCCCAGCTCTGAAACACCATGCTTCACTAGATTAACACTAGCCAGCTACCCCCAGCTCTGAAACACCATGCTTCACTAGATTAACACTAGCCAGCTACCCATGCTTCACAGCTCTGAAACACCATGCTTCACTAGATTAACACTAGCCAGCTACCCCCAGCTCTGAAACACCATGCTTCACTAGATTAACACTAGCCAGCTACCCCCAGCTCTGAAATAACATGCTTCACTAGATTAACACTAGCCAGCTACCCCCAGCTCTGAAACACCATGCTTCACTAGATTAACACTAGCCAGCTACCCCCAGCTCTGAAATAACATGCTTCACTAGATTAACACTAGCCAGCTACCCCCAGCTCTGAAACACCATGCTTCACTAGATTAACACTAGCCAGCTACCCCAGCTCTGAAATAACATGCTTCACTAGATTAACACTAGCCAGCTACCCCAGCTCTGAAATAACATGCTCTGAAATAACATGCTTCACTAGATTAACACTAGCCAGCTACCCCCAGCTCTGAAACACCATGCTTCACTAGATTAACACTAGCCAGCTACCCCCAGCTCTGAAACACCATGCTTCACTAGATTAACACTAGCCAGCTACCCCCAGCTCTGAAACACCATGCTTCACTAGATTAACACCAGCTACCCCCAGCTCAACCACCCAGCTCTGAAACACCATGCTTCACTAGATTAACACTAGCCAGCTACCCCCAGCTCTGAAACACCATGCTTCACTAGATTAACACTAGCCAGCTACCCCCAGCTCTGAAACACCATGCTTCACTAGATTAACACTAGCCAGCTACCCCCAGCTCTGAAACACCATGCTTCACTAGATTAACACTAGCCAGCTACCCCAGCTCTGAAACACCATGCTTCACTAGATTAACACTAGCCAGCTACCCCCAGCTCTGAAACACCATGCTTCACTAGATTAACACTAGCCAGCTACTCCCAGCTCTGAAATAACATGCTTCACTAGATTAACACTAGCCAGCTACCCCCAGCTCTGAAACACCATGCTTCACTAGATTAACACTAGCCAGCTACCCCCAGCTCTGAAACACCATGCTTCACTAGATTAACACTAGCCAGCTACCCCCAGCTCTGAAACACCATGCTTCACTAGATTAACACTAGCCAGCTACCCCAGCTCTGAAACACCATGCTTCACTAGATTAACACTAGCCAGCTACCCCCAGCTCTGAAACACCATGCTTCACTAGATTAACACTAGCCAGCTACCCCCAGCTCTGAAATAACATGCTTCACTAGATTAACACTAGCCAGCTACCCCCAGCTCTGAAACACCATGCTTCACTAGATTAACACTAGCCAGCTACCCCAGCTCTGAAACATCATGCTTCACTAGATTAACACTAGCCAGCTACCCCCAGCTCTGAAATAACATGCTTCACTAGATTAACACTAGCCAGCTACCCCAGCTCTGAAACACCATGCTTCACTAGATTAACACTAGCCAGCTACCCCCAGCTCTGAAACACCATGCTTCACTAGATTAACACTAGCCAGCTACCCCCAGCTCTGAAACACCATGCTTCACTAGATTAACACTAGCCAGCTACCCCCAGCTCTGAAACACCATGCTTCACTAGATTAACACTAGCCAGCTACCCCCAGCTCTGAAACACCATGCTTCACTAGATTAACACTAGCCAGCTACCCCCAGCTCTGAAACACCATGCTTCACTAGATTAACACTAGCCAGCTACCCCCAGCTCTGAAACAACATACTTCACTAGATTAACACTAGCCAGCTACCCCCAGCTCTGAAATAACATGCTTCACTAGATTAACACTAGCCAGCTACCCCCAGCTCTGAAACACCATGCTTCACTAGATTAACACTAGCCAGCTACCCCCAGCTCTGAAATAACATGCTTCACTAGATTAACACTAGCCAGCTACCCCCAGCTCTGAAACACCATGCTTCACTAGATTAACACTAGCCAGCTACCCCCAGCTCTGAAATAACATGCTTCACTAGATTAACACTAGCCAGCTACTCCCAGCTCTGAAATAACATGCTTCACTAGATTAACACTAGCCAGCTACCCCAGCTCTGAAACACCATGCTTCACTAGATTAACACTAGCCAGCTACCCCCAGCTCTGAAACACCATGCTTCACTAGATTAACACTAGCCAGCTACCCCCAGCTCTGAAACACCATGCTTCACTAGATTAACACTAGCCAGCTACCCCCAGCTCTGAAACACCATGCTTCACTAGATTAACACTAGCCAGCTACCCCCAGCTCTGAAACACCATGCTTCACTAGATTAACACTAGCCAGCTACCCCCAGCTCTGAAACACCATGCTTCACTAGATTAACACTAGCCAGCTACCCCCAGCTCTGAAACACCATGCTTCACTAGATTAACACTAGCCAGCTACCCCCAGCTCTGAAACACCATGCTTCACTAGATTAACACTAGCCAGCTACCCCCAGCTCTGAAACACCATGCTTCACTAGATTAACACTAGCCAGCTACTCCCAGCTCTGAAATAACATGCTTCACTAGATTAACACTAGCCAGCTACCGTCAGCTCTGAAACACCATGCTTCACTAGATTAACACTAGCCAGCTACACCCAGCTCTGAAACACCATTCTTCACTAGATTAACACTAGCCAGCTACCCCCAGCTCTGAAATAACATGCTTCACCAGATTGAGCTACTCTGTCTGAAATACATATGAGGTTACTTGTTTTTCCTGGGGAGAGCACATGGGGGGGGGGGACTTCTGTTGTTCTCTCTCTCTCCCCAGTGTGTTTGAGTCTTATCCAACACAGAGATAAAAAAAAGCCTTGATTGGATCAAAGAGAACGCTCTGGGAGTTCCAGACAGCTGAATTCCTCCTCGATCACAGACGCAGGTGTCTGCAATGCAACAAGCAGCCCTTTGGGATCAGGGGAGACTGGGGAGAACGCTGGTAATGAGGAAAGATCAAATCAAATTGTATTTGTCACAAGCACTGAATACAACTGGTGTAGACTTCAGTGAAATGCTTACTTACGAACCTATTCCAAAAGCCAACAAAAAAAAACACACAAATATTTGCTCAATATTAAAGAAATGGTAACACAATAATAACGAGGCTATTTACAGGGAGTACTGAGTCAATGTGCAGAGGTACCAGGTAGTTGCATGGCTATATACAGGGAGTACTGAGTCAATGTGCAGAGGTACCAGGTAGTAGCATGGCTATATACAGGGAGTACTGAGTCAATGTGCAGAGGTACCAGGTAGTAGCATGGCTATATACAGGTACTGAGTCAATGTGCAGAGGTACCAGGTAGTAGCATGGCTATATACAGGGAGTACTGAGTCAATGTGCAGAGCTACCAGGTAGTAGCATGGCTCTATACAGGGAGTACTGAGTCAATGTGCAGAGGTACCAGGTAGTAGCATGGCTATATACAGGAGTACTGAGTCAATGTGCAGAGCTACCAGGTAGTAGCATGGCTATATACAGGGAGTACTGAGTCAATGTGCAGAGCTACCAGGTAGTAGCATGGCTATATACAGGGAGTACTGAGTCAATGTGCAGAGGTACCAGGTAGTAGCATGGCTCTATACAGGGAGTACTGAGTCAATGTGCAGGGGTACCAGGTAGTAGCATGGCTATATACAGGGAGTACTGAGTCAATGTGCAGAGGTACCTGGTAGTAGCATGGCTATATACAGGAGTACTGATTCAATGTGCAGAGGCACCAGGTAGTAGCATGGCTATATACAGGAGTACTGAGTCAATGTGCAGAGGTACTAGGTAGTAGCATGGCTATATACCTATATACAGGGAGTACTGAGTCAATGTGCAGAGGTACCAGTTAGTTGAGATAGTTGAGGTAATACAGTATGTACATGAGTGTATGGGTAAAAGTGACTAGTCTATATATACATTTCATGGGCAAAAGTATGTGGACACCTGCTCGTCGAACATCTCATTCCAAAATCATGGGCATTAATATGGAGTTGGTCCCCCCTTTGCTGCTATAACAGCCTCCACTCTTCTGGGAAGGCTTTCCACTAGATGTTGGAACATTGCTGCTATAACAGCCTCCACTCTTCTGGGAAGGCTTTCCACTAGATGTTGGAACATTGCTGCTATAACAGCCTCCACTCTTCTGGGAAGGCTTTCCACTAGATGTTGGAACATTGCTGCTATAACAGCCTCCACTCTTCTGGGAAGGCTTTCCACTAGATGTTGGAACATTGCTGCTATAACAGCCTCCACTCTTCTGGGAAGGCTTTCCACTAGATGTTGGAACATTGATGTGAGGACTTGCTTCCATTCAGCCACAAGAGCATTGGTGAGGTCGGGTACTGATGTTGGGCGATTAGGCCTGACTCTTGGTCAGCATTCCAATTCATCCCAAAGTTGTTCGATGGGGTTGAGGTCAGGGCTCTGTGCAGGCCAGTCAAGTTCCTCTACACTGATATCAACAAACCATTTCTGTATGGACCTCGCTTTGTGCACGGGGGGGCATTGTCGTGCTGAAACAGGAAATGGTCTTCCCCAAACTGTTACCACAAAGTTGGAAGCACAGAATCATCTAGAATTACGTTGCTTCCAGAGGCTACACGCTACAGTACTCTGTGGTCTGGTTCTGTGAGCTGGTGTGACCTACCACTTCAGTACTCTGTGGTCTGGTTCTGTGAGCTTGTGTGACCTATCACTTCAGTACTCTGTGGTCCGGTTCTGTGAGCTGGTGTGACCTATCACTTCAGTACTCTGTGGTCCGGTTCTGTGAGCTGGTGTGACCTACCACTTCAGTACTCTGTGGTCCGGTTCTGTGGGCTGGTGTGACCTATCACTTCAGTACTCTGTGGTCCGGTTCTGTGAGCTGGTGTGACCTACCACTTCAGTACTCTGTGGTCCGGTTCTGTGAGCTGGTGTGACCTATCACTTCAGTACTCTGTGGTCGGTTCTGTGAGCTGGTGTGACCTATCACTTCAGTACTCTGTGGTCGGTTCTGTGAGCTGGTGTGACCTACCACTTCAGTACTCTGTGGTCCGGTTCTGTTGGCTGGTGTGACCTATCACTTCAGTACTCTGTGGTCCGGTTCTGTGAGCTGGTGTGACCTACCACTTCAGTACTCTGTGGTCCGGTTCTGTGAGCTGGTGTGACCTACCACTTCAGTACTCTGTGGTCCGGTTCTGTGAGCTGGTGTGACCTACCACTTCAGTACTCTGCGGTCCGGTTCTGTGAGCTGGTGTGACCTACCACTTCAGTACTCTGTGGTCCGGTTCTGTGAGCTGGTGTCACCTATCACTTCAGTACTCTGCGGTCCCGTTCTGTGAGCTGGTGTGACCTACCACTTCAGTACTCTGTGGTCCGGTTCTGTGAGCTGGTGTGACCTACCACTTCAGTACTCTGTGGTCCGGTTCTGTGAGCTGGTGTGACCTATCACTTCAGTACTCTGCGGTCCGGTTCTGTGAGCTGGTGTGACCTACCACTTCAGTACTCTGTGGTCCGGTTCTGTGAGCTGGTGTGACCTATCACTTCAGTACTCTGCGGTCCGGTTCTGTGAGCTGGTGTGACCTACCACTTCAGTAATCTGTGGTCCTGTTCTGTGAGCTGGTGTGACCTACCACTTCAGTACTCTGTGGTCTGGTTCTGTGAGCTGGTGTGACCTACCACTTCAGTACTCTGTGGTCCGGTTCTGTTGGCTGGTGTGACCTATCACCTCAGTACTCTGTGGTCCGGTTCTGTTGGCTGGTGTGACCTATCACTTCAGTACTCTGTGGTCCGGTTCTGTGAGCTGGTGTGACCTACCACTTCAGTACTCTGTGGTCCGGTTCTGTTGGCTGGTGTGACCTATCACTTCAGTACTCTGTGGTCTGGTTCTGTTGGCTGGTGTGACCTACCACTTCAGTACTCTGTGGGCTGGTGTGACCTATCACTTCAGTACTCTGTGGGCTGGTGTGACCTATCACTGCAGTACTCTGTGGTCCGGTTCTGTGAGCTGGTGTGACCTACCACTTCAGTACTCTGTGGTCCCGTTCTGTGAGCTGGTGTGACCTATCACTTTAGCAATCAATCAAATGTATTTATATAGCCCTTCGTACATCAGCTGATATCTCAAAGTGCTGTACAGAAACCCAGGCTAAAACCCCAAACAGAAAGCAATGCAGGTGTAGAAGCACGGTGGCTAGGAAAAACTCCCTAGAAAGCACTCTGCGGTCCCGTTCTGTGGCCTACCACTTTGCGGCTGAGCCGTTGTTGCTTCTAGACGTTTCCACTTCACAATAATACCACTTACAGTTGACCGGGGCAGCTCTAGCAGGACACATTTGATGAACTGACTTGTTGGCAAGGTGGCATCCTCGGTTGGTGCTGAGCTCTTAGTTTTTTACAATTACTTTGGCACTAATTTCGGAACCTTGATGTAATTTAAAAAAAACTCTGGACACAAAACTCACAACGAATGATCAAAATTCACATTTTTCAAAACTAACACTTTTTCCAATTGCTTGGATACGATACACATAAACTAAGATCATTTGTTCACACTACATGGCCAAATGAGTGGATTTTACTCTATATACTCTATATATTGAGGTCTGTAGAGCTGATGGCGTGACCTATGTCATTGTGTGGGATAATGTCAGGTTCCACCATGCTCCAATGGTGCAAAGCATGGTTTCAGGCCCATCCACAATTTACCACCTTGTACTTACCCCATGCTCTCCTTTCCTTAGCCCCGATTGAGGAATGTTTCTCCACATGGAGGTGGAAGGTAGGCGCCCTCACGAACAAACCGCCCTTCTCAAATCAAATCAAAGTTTATTTGTCACATGCTCCAAATACAACAGGTGGTGTAGACCTCACAGTGAGGTCTGTCTGTCGGTCTGTCTGTCTGTCAATAAAACAACAGTAGACAGACATTTGAAAAAAGAGTAGCAAGGTTCTATAGAGTTAGTTTTTTTAAAATATTTTTTTACATTTTACTAGGCAAGTCAGTTAAGAACAAATTCTTATTTTCAATGACGTGCCTGTTCAGGGGCAGAATGACAGATTTGTACCTTGTCAGCTCGGAGGTTTGAACTCGCAACCTTCCGGTTACTAGTCCAACGCTCTAACCACTAGGCTACGCTGCCGCCCCGTCAGGCTTATTGAGGTAGTATGTACATGTAGGTATCGCTACAGGCTCTAACCAATAGTGCAAAAAATGTATTAGGTGAACAATAGGTAAGTAAAGAAATAAAACAACAGTAAAAAGACAGGTTATATACAGTAGAGGCTATATACAGTAGAGAGGCTATATACAGTAGAGAGGCTATATACAGTAGAGAGGCTATATACAGTAGAGGCTATATACAGTAGAGAGGCTATATACAGTAGAGAGGCTATATACAGTAGAGAGGCTATATACAGTAGTGAGGCTATATACAGTAGTGAGGCTATATACAGTAGTGAGGCTATATACAGCAGAGAGGCTATATACAGCAGAGAGGCTATATACAGTAGAGGTTATATACAGTAGAGAGGTTATATACAGTAGAGAGGTTATATACAGTAGAGAGGCTATATACAGTAGAGAGGCTATATACAGTAGAGATATACAGGCTATATACAGTAGAGAGCTATATACAGTAGAGAGGCTATATACAGTAGAGAGGCTAAATACAGATGACACCTGTTAGTCAGGCTGATTGAGGTAGTATGTACATGTAGATATGGTTAAAATGACTATGCATATCTGATGAACAGATTAGCAGTAGCGTAAAATAGGGGTTAGAGGGTTGTGGGCGGGACACAATGCAGATAGCCCCGTTAGCCAATGTGCGGGAGCACTGGTTGGTCGGGCCAATTGAGGTAGTATGTACATGAATGTATAGTTAGTGACTATGCATATAAGATAAACAGAGAGTAGCAGCAGTGTAAAAGAGGGGTTGGGGGGGCACACACTCCAGGCCATGGATATATATATATATGCCATTTAGCAGACGCTTTTATCCAAAGCGACTTACAGTCATGTGTGCATACATTCTACGTATGGGTGGTCCCGGGAATCGAACCCACTACCCTGGCGTTACAAGCGCCATGCTCTACCAACTGAGCTACAGGATGACGCACGCAATGACATCACGGCAGACCGGTGTCAGGCCTGGATTCGACCGAAGATTCTTCCCAAAATGTTTGGCCAATGAAAACATCCATTGTGATGTGGATGAGAACCTGTGGCCAAATCCACAAGACAGGGTTGATGGAAATATAGAATACATATAGAAATACAGTAATCAATCTTTTGTTTGGCTTTTTACAGTAAGCCAGGAGAAGAACACTGCAGCTGATATTTTACAGGAAGCCAGGTGAGGAACACTGCAGTGATGTTTTACAGTAAGCCAGGAGAGGAACACTGCAGCTGATATTTTACAGTAAGCCAGGTGAGGAACACTGCAGCTGATATTTTACAGTAATCCAGGTGAGGAACACTGCAGCTGATATTTTACAGTAAGCCAGGTGAGGAACACTGCAGTTGCTGTTTTACAGTAAGCCAGGAGAGGAACACTGCAGTGATGTATTTACAGTAAGCCAGGAGAGGAACACTGCAGTGATGTTTTACAGTAAGCCAGGTGAGGAACACTGCAGTTGCTGTTTTACAGTAAGCCAGGAGAGGAACACTGCAGTGATGTTTTACAGTAAGCCAGGAGAGGAACACTGCAGTGATGTTTTACAGTAAGCCAGGAGAGGAACACTGCAGTGATGTTTTACAGTAAGCCAGGAGAGGAACACTGCAGTGATATATTTACAGTAAGCCAGGTGAGGGACACTGCAGTGATGTTTTACAGTAAGTCAGGAGATGAACACTGCAGTGATGTATTTACAGTAAGCCAGGTGAGGAACACTGCAGTGATGTATTTACAGTAAGCCAGCTGAGGAACACTGCAGTGATGTTTTACAGTAAGCAAGGTGAGGAACACTGCAGTGATGTATTTACAGTAAGCCAGCTGAGGACACTGCAGTGATGTTTTACAGTAAGCCAGGAGAGGAACACTGCAGTGATGTTTTACAGTAAGCCAGGTGAGGAACACTGCAGTGATGCATTTACAGTAAGCCAGGAGAGGAACACTGCAGTGATGTATTTACAGTAAGCCAGGAGAGGAACACTGCAGTGATGTATTTACAGTAAGCCAGGAGAGGAACACTGCAGTGATGTTTTACAGTAAGCCAGGAGAGGAACACTGCAGTGATGTATTTACAGTAAGCCAGGAGAGGAACACTGCAGTGATGTATTTACAGTAAGCCAGGAGAGGAACACTGCAGTGATGTTTTACAGTAAGCCAGGAGAGGAACACTGCAGTGATGTATTACAGTAAGCCAGGAGAGGAACACTGCAGTGATGTTTTACAGTAAGCCAGGAGAGGAACACTGCAGTGATGTATTTACAGTAAGCCAGGTGAGGAACACTGCAGTGATGTTTTACAGTAAGCCAGGAGAGGAACACTGCAGTGATGTATTTACAGTAAGCCAGGTGAGGAACACTGCAGTGATGTATTTACAGTAAGCCAGGAGAGGAACACTGCAGTTATGTTTTACAGTAAGCCAGGAGAGGAACACTGCAGTGATGTATTTACAGTAAGCCAGGTGAGGAACACTGCAGTGATGTATTTACAGTAAGCCAGGAGAGGAACACTGCAGTGATGTATTTACAGTAAGCCAGGAGAGGAACACTGCAGTGATGTTTTACAGTAAGCCAGGAGAGGAACACTGCAGTGATGTATTTACAGTAAGCCAGGAGAGGAACACTGCAGTGATGTTTTACAGTAAGCCAGGAGAGGAACACTGCAGTGATGTATTTACAGTAAGCCAGGTGAGGAACACTGCAGTGATGCATTTACAGTAAGCCAGGAGAGGAACACTGCAGTGATGTATTTACAGTAAGCCAGGAGAGGAACACTGCAGTGATGTTTTACAGTAAGCCAGGAGAGGAACACTGCAGTGATGTATTTACAGTAAGCCAGGAGAGGAACACTGCAGTGATGTTTTACAGTAAGCCAGGAGAGGAACACTGCAGTGATGTTTTACAGTAAGCCAGGAGAGGAACACTGCAGTGATGTATTTACAGTAAGCCAGGAGAGGAACACTGCAGTGATGTTTTACAGTAAGCCAGGGGAGGAACACTGCAGTGATGTATTTACAGTAAGCCAGGAGAGGAACACTGCAGTGATGTTTTACAGTAAGCCAGGAGAGGAACACTGCAGTGATGTTTTACAGTAAGCCAGGAGAGGAACACTGCAGTGATGTATTTACAGTAAGCCAGGAGAGGAACACTGCAGTGATGTTTTACAGTAAGCCAGGAGAGGAACACTGCAGTGATGTTTTACAGTAAGCCAGGTGAGGAACACTGCAGTGATGTTTTACAGTAAGCCAGGTGAGGAACACTGCAGTGATGTTTTACAGTAAGCCAGGAGAGGAACACTGCAGTGATGTTTTACAGTAAGCCAGGAGAGGAACACTGCAGTGATGTTTTACAGTAAGCCAGGTGAGGGACACTGCAGTGATGTTTTACAGTAAGCCAGGTGAGGAACACTGCAGTGATGTTTTACAGTAAGCCAGGAGAGGAACACTGCAGTGATGTATTTACGTGTAGTAGCATAATGAAACGCGTGTCTCATATTTTGTACTACAATATTTAATGATTGTATGAACAACGACACAGTAAAACTATCGTATCTTGTGTGTGGGTGGTCTAAACCTGGGGCGGCAGGGTAGCCTAGTGGTTAGAGAATTTGTTCTTAACTGACTTGCCTCGTTAAATAAAGGTAAAATAAAAAATATAAAAAATTCATGATTAATGAGTTATTAGTGTATAACAAGTGTGTGTGTGTGTGTGTGTGGCATCAATATGTGTGTGTGAGTGTGTGTGGCATCAATATGTGTGTGTGTGTGTGTGTGGCATCAATATGTGTGTGTGTGTGTGTGTGTGGCATCAATGTGTGTGTGTGTGTGTGTGTGTGTGTGTGTGTGTGTGGCATCAATATGTGTGTGTGAGTGTGTGTGGCATCAATATGTGTGTGTGTGTGTGGCATCAATGTGTGTGTGTGTGTGTGTGTGTGTGTGTGTGGCATCAATATGTGTGTGTGAGTGTGTGTGGCATCAATATGTGTGTGTGTGTGTGGCATCAATGTGTGTGTGTGTGTGTGTGTGTGTGTGTGTGGCATCAATATGTGTGTGTGAGTGTGTGTGGCATCAATGTGTGTGTGTGTGTGTGTGTGTGTGTGTGTGTGTGTGTGTGTGTGTGTGTGTGTGTGTGTGTGGCATGTGTGTGTGTGTGTGTGTGTGTGTGTGTGTGTGTGTGTGTGTGTGTGTGGCATCAATGTGTGTGTGTGTGTGTGAGTGTGTGTGTGTGTGGCATCAATATGTGTGTGTGTGTGTGTGTGGCATCAATATGTGTGTGTGTGGTGAGTGTGTGTGTGTGTGCATCAATATGTGTGTGTGTGAGTGAGTGTGTGTGTGTGTGGCATCAATGTGTGTGTGTGAGTGAGTGTAAATGTGAGTGAGTGTGAGTGTGTGTGGCGTCAAGATGTGTGTGTGTTATCAATATGCGTGTGAGTGTGTGTGAGGCATCAATGTGTGTGTGTGCGTGGCATCAATATGTGTGTGTGTCTGGCATCAATATGAGTGTGTGTGAGTGTGTGTGTGTGTGTGTGTGTGTGTGTGTGTGTGTGTGTGTGAGGCATCAATGTGTGTGTGTGTGTGTGTGTGTGTGTGTGTGTGTGTGAGGCATCAATGTGTGTGTGTGTGTGAGGCATCAATGTGTGTGTGTGTGCGTGGCATCAATATGTGTGTGTGTTTGGTATCAATGTGTGTGTGTGTGTGTGTGTGTGTGTGTGTGAGTGAGAGTGTGGCAAATTTGTTCTTAACTGACTTGCCTTGTTAAATAAAGGTAAAATAAAAAAATGTCATGATTAATGAGTTATTAGTGTATAACAAGTGTGTGTGTGAGTGTGTGTGTGGCATCAACATGTGTGAGTGAGACAGACAGACAGACAGACAGACAGACAGACAGACAGACAGACAGACAGACAGACAGACAGACAGACAGACAGACAGACACAGACAGGCCTGGATAAAGATCAGACAGACAGACAGAGATGCTGTGTCAGTCAGTCTGCCTGCCTGCTGTTAAAGTGTTTAAGGCAGTAGGTCTATGACTGCTACATGCTAGGACAGCAGTAATGGAGTCTAGACAGTCCTCTGGTAGGTCTATGACTGCTACATGTTAGGACAGCAGTAATGGAGTCTAGACAGTCCTCTGGTAGGTCTATGACTGCTACATGTTAGGACAGCAGTAATGGAGTCTAGACAGTCCTCTGGTAGGTCTATGACTGCTACATGCTAGGACAGCAGTAATGTAGTCTAGACAGTCCGCTGGTAGGTCTATGACTGCTACATGCTAGGACAGCAGTAATGTAGTATAGACAGTCCTCTGGTAGGTCTATGAATGCTACATGCTAGGACAGCAGTAATGTAGTCTAGACAGTCCTCTGGTAGGTCTATGACTGCTACATGCTAGGACAGCAGTAATGTAGTCTAGACAGTCTGCTGGTAGGTCTATGACTGCTACATGCTAGGACAGCAGTAATGTAGTATAGACAGTCCTCTGGTAGGTCTGTGACTGCTACATGCTAGGACAGCAGTAATGTAGTATAGACAGTCCTCTGGTAGGTCTATGACTGCTACATGTTAGGACAGCAGTAATGGAGTCTAGACAGTCCTCTGGTAGGTCTATGACTGCTACATGCTAGGACAGCAGTAATGTAGTCTAGACAGTCCTCTGGTAGGTCTATGACTGCTACATGCTAGGACAGTAGTAATGTAGTCTAGACAGTCCTCTGGTAGGTCTATGACTGCTACATGCTAGGACAGCAGTAATGTAGTCTAGACAGTCCTCTGGTAGGTCTATGACTGCTACATGCTAGGACAGCAGTAATGTATTCTAGACAGTCCTCTGGTAGGTCTATGACTGCTACATGCTAGGACAGCAGTAATGTAGTCTAGACAGTCCTCTGGTAGGTCTATGACTGCTACATGCTAGGACAGCAGTAATGTAGTCTAGACAGTCTGCTGGTATGTGTGTAAATTGCTCATGCATGTAAATGACATAATGCCACGGTGGTACTGTGTTCTAGTCTAGTTAGAGAGCGTCTTGCATTGTAATGACCTCCTACACTAACATGGTTCCAGGCTGCCCAGGGGAGAGTAACATGGTTCCAGGCTGCCCAGTGGAGAGTGACATGGTTCCAGGCTGCCCAGGGGAGAGTAACATGGTTCCAGGCTGTCCAGTGGAGAGTGACATGGTTCCAGGCTGCCCAATGGAGAGAAGTGTTGCTCCAGGCTGCCCAGTGGAGAGTAACATGGCTCCAGGCTGCCCAGTGGAGAGAAGTGTTGCTCCAGGCTGCCCAGTGGAGAGAAGTGTTGCTCCAGGCTGTCCAGTGGAGAGTGACATGGTTCCAGGCTGCCCAGTGGAGAGTGACATGGTTCCAGGCTGCCCAGTGGAGAGTAACATGGTTCCAGGCTGTCCAGTGGAGAGTGACATGGTTCCAGGCTGCCCAATGGAGAGAAGTGTTGCTCCAGGCTGCCCAGTGGAGAGTAACATGGCTCCAGGCTGCCCAGTGGAGAGAAGTGTTGCTCCAGGCTGCCCAGTGGAGAGATGTGTTGCTCCAGGCTGCCCAGTGGAGAGATGTGTTGCTCCAGGCTGCCCAGTGGAGAGATGTGTTGCTCCAGGCTGCCCAGTGGAGAGATGTGTTGCTCCAGGCTGCCCAGTGGAGAGATGTGTTGCTCCAGGCTGCCCAGTGGAGAGATGTGTTGCTCCAGGCTGCCCAGTGGAGAGATGTGTTGCTCCAGGCTGCCCAGTGGAGAGTAACATGGCTCCAGGCTGCCCAGTGGAGAGAAGTGTTGCTCCAGGCTGCCCAGTGGAGAGAAGTGTTGCTCCAGGCTGCCCAGTGGAGAGAAGTGTTGCTCCAGGCTGCCCAGTGGAGAGTAACATGGCTCCAGGCTGCCCAGTGGAGAGATGTGTTGCTCCAGGCTGCCCAGTGGAGAGTAACATGGCTCCAGGCTGCCCAGTGGAGAGAAGTGTAGCTCCAGGCTGCCCAGTGGAGAGAAGTGTTGTTCCAGGCCTCCCAGTGGAGAGATGTGTTGCTCCAGGCCTCCCAGTGAAGAGAAGTGTTGCTCCAGGCCTCCCAGTGGAGAGAAGTGTTGCTCCAGGCCTCCCAGTGGAGAGAAGTGTTGCCCAGGCCTCCCAGTGGAGAGATGTGTTGCTCCAGGCTGCCCAGTGGAGAGTAACATGGCTCCAGGCTGCCCAGTGGAGAGAAGTGTTGCTCCAGGCTGCCCAGTGGAGAGAAGTGTTGTTCCAGGCCTCCCAGTGGAGAGATGTGTTGCTCCAGGCCTCCCAGTGGAGAGAAGTGTTGCTCCAGGCCTCCCAGTGGAGAGAAGTGTTGCTCCAGGCCTCCCAGTGGAGAGAAGTGTTGCTCCAGGCTGCCCAGTGGAGAGATGTGTTGCTCCAGGCTGCCCAGTGGAGAGTAACATGCTCCAGGCTGCCCAGTGGAGAGATGTGTTGCTCCAGGCTGCCCAGTGGAGAGATGTGTTGCTCCAGGCCTCCCAGTGGAGAGATGTGTTGCTCCAGGCCTCCCAGTGGAGAGAAGTGTTGCTCCAGGCTGCCCAGTGGAGAGATGTGTTGCTCCAGGCTGCCCAGTGGAGAGATGTGTTGCTCCAGGCTGCCCAGTGGAGAGATGTGTTGCTCCAGGCTGCCCAGTGGAGAGAAGTGTTGCTCCAGGCTGCCCAGTGGAGAGATGTGTTGCTCCAGGCTGCCCAGTGGAGAGATGTGTTGCTCCAGGCTGCCCAGTGGAGAGAAGTGTTGCTCCAGGCTGCCCAGTGGAGAGATGTGTTGCTCCAGGCCTCCCAGTGGAGAGTCCCAGTGGAACATGGCCCCAGGCTGCCCAGTGGAGAGAAGTGTTGCTCCAGGCTGCCCAGTGGAGAGTAACATGGCTCCAGGCTGCCCAGTGGAGAGAAGTGTTGCTCCAGGCTGCCCAGTGGAGAGATGTGTTGCTCCAGGCTGCCCAGTGGAGAGTAACATGGCCCCAGGCTGCCCAGTAGAGAGATGTGTTGCTACAGGCCTCCCAGTGGAGAGAAGTGTTGCTCCAGGCTGCCCAGTGGAGAGAAGTGTTGTTCCAGGCCTCCCAGTGGAGAGATGTGTTGCTCCAGGCCTCCCAGTGGAGAGAAGTGTTGTTCCAGGGTTGAGAAGAGAGGAGGTGTTCTGAGTCTCAGAAGGTATCCTATTCCCTAAAAATCCACAACTTTATACCAGACACATAGAGAATAGGGTGCCAGCCTTGTCCAAAGTAGTTCACTACTGTATACAGGGAATAGAGAGCCAGTCCTGGTCCAAAGTAGTTCACTACTGTATACAGGGAATAGGGTGCCAGTCCTGGTCCAAAGTAGGTCACTACTGTATACAGGGAATAGGGAGCCAGTCCTGGTCCAAAGTAGGTCACTACTGTATACAGGGAATAGGGTGCCAGTCCTGGTCCAAAGTAATAATAATAATATATGCCATTTAGCTGACGCTTTTATCCAAAGCGACTTACAGTCATGTGTGCATACATTCTACGTATGGGTGGTCCCGGGAATCGAACCCACTACCCTGGCGTTACAAGCGCCATGCTCTACCAACTGAGCCACAGAAGGACCACAAAGTAGGTCACTACTGTATACAGGGAATAGGGAGCCAGTCCTGGTCCAAAGTAGGTCACTACTGTATACAGGGAATAGGGAGCCATTTGGGACACAACTAGAGATGTTAGAGCTGCTCTCTCCATCCTGGATTCCAATGGTCCTAACTCAACTGGCAGTACCCTGTGTTTCATGATTAGTTGCTGTGCATGGCAGGAAACAGATGTGTGTTCGGTCAACAGAGGGTTTGAGGCTCTCTCTGCAATACGACTGACTACAGAACTACCACTGACCTGACCTGTATCCTACAGAACTACCACTGACCTGGCCTGGCCTGTATCCTACAGAACTACCACTGACCTGACCTGGCCTGTATCCTACAGAACTACCACTGACCTGACCTGTATCCTACAGAACTACCACTGACCTGGCCTGTAGCCTACAGAACTACCACTGACCTGGCCTGGCCTGTAGTCTATAGAACTACCACTGACCTGACCAGACCTGTAGTCTATAGAACTACCACTGACCAGACCTGGCCTGTAGTCTATAGAACTACCACTGACCAGACCTGGCCTGTAGTCTATAGAACTACCACTGACCTGGCCTGTAGTCTACAGAACTACCACTGACCTGGCCTGGCCTGTAGTCTATAGAACTACCACTGACCTGACCAGACCTGTAGTCTATAGAACTATCACTGACCAGACCTGGCCTGTAGTCTATAGAACTACCACTGACCTGACCTGACCTGTAGTCTACAGAACTACCACTGACCAGACCTGGCCTGTAGTCTATAGAACTACCACTGACCTGACCTGACCTGTAGTCTACAGAACTACCACTGACCTGACCTGGCCTGGCCTGTAGTCTATAGAACTACCACTGACCTGACCTGTAGTCTACAGAACTACCACTGACCTGGCCTGTAGTCTACAGAACTACCACTGACCTGACCTGTAGTCTACAGAACTACCACTGACCTGGCCTGTAGTCTACAGAACTACCACTGACCTGGCCTGTAGTCTACAGAACTACCACTGACCTGGCCTGTAGACTACAGATCTACCACTGACCTGGCCTGTAGACTACAGAACTACCACTGACCTGACCTGACCTGTAGTCTATAGAACTACCACTGACCTGACCTGACCTGTAGTCTATAGAACTACCACTGACCTGACCTGTAGTCTATAGAACTACCACTGACCTGACCTGACCTGTAGTCTATAGAACTACCCCTGACCTGACCTGGCCTGTAGTCTATAGAACTACCACTGACCTGACCAGACCTGTAGTCTATAGAACTACCACTGACCAGACCTGGCCTGTAGTCTATAGAACTACCACTGACCTGACCTGGCCTGTAGTCTATAGAACTACCACTGACCTGACCTGGCCTGGCCTGTAGTCTACAGAACTACCACTGACCTGGCCTGTAGTCTATAGAACTACCCCTGACCTGACCAGACCTGTAGTCTATAGAACTACCACTGACCTGACCTGGCCTGTAGTCTATAGAACTACCACTGACCTGACCTGGCCTGGCCTGTAGTCTACAGAACTACCACTGACCTGGCCTGTAGTCTATAGAACTACCACTGACCTGACCTGGCCTGGCCTGTATCCTACAGAACTACCACTGACCTGACCTGGCCTGTAGTCTATAGAACTACCACTGACCTGACCTGGCCTGTAGTCTATAGAACTACCACTGACCTGGCCTGGCCTGTAGTCTATAGAACTACCACTGACCTGGCCTGGCCTGGACTGTAGTCTACAGAACTACCACTGACCTGGCCTGTAGTCTATAGAACTACCACTGACCTGGCCTGGCCTGTAGTCTATAGAACTACCACTGACCTGGCCTGTAGTCTACAGAACTACCACTGACCTGACCAGACCTGGCCTGTAGTCTACAGAACTACCACTGACCTGGCCTGTAGTCTATAGAACTACCACTGACCTGGCCTGGCCTGTAGTCTATAGAACTACCACTGACCTGGCCTGGCCTGGCCTGTAGTCTACAGAACTACCACTGACCTGGCCTGTAGTCTATAGAACTACCACTGACCTGGCCTGTAGTCTATAGAACTACCACTGACCTGGCCTGGCCTGTAGTCTATAGAACTACCACTGACCTGGCCTGGCCTGTAGTCTATAGAACTACCACTGACCTGGCCTGTAGTCTACAGAACTACCACTGACCTGACCTGGCCTGTAGTCTATAGAACTACCACTGACCTGGCCTGACCTGGCCTGGCCTGTAGTCTATAGAACTACCACTGACCTGGCCTGTAGTCTACAGAACTACCACTGACCTGACCTGGCCTGTAGTCTATAGAACTACCACTGACCTGGCCTGACCTGGCCTGGCCTGTAGTCTATAGAACTACCACTGACCTGGCCTGTATCCTACAGAACTACCACAGACCTGGCCTGACCTGTAGTCTATAGAACTACCACTGACCTGGCCAGACCTGGCCTGTATCCTACAGAACTACCACAGACCTGGCCTGACCTGTAGTCTATAGAACTACCACTGACCTGGCCAGACCTGGCCTGTATCCTACAGAACTACCACAGACCTGGCCTGACCTGTAGTCTATAGAACTACCACTGACCTGGCCAGACCTGGCCTGTATCCTACAGAACTACCACAGACCTGGCCTGTAGTCTATAGAACTACCACTGACCTGGCCTGTAGTCTACAGAACTACCACTGACCTGGCCTGTAGTCTATAGAACTACCACTGACCTGGCCTGTATCCTACAGAACTACCACTGACCTGGCCTGTAGTCTACAGAACTACCACTGACCTGGCCTGTAGTCTACAGAACTACCACTGACCTGGCCTGTAGTCTACTACCACTGACCTGGCCTGTAGTCCACAGAACTACCACTGACCTGGCCTGTAGTCTACAGAACTACCACTGACCTGGCCTGTAGTCTACAGAACTACCACTGACCTGGCCTGTAGTCTACAGAACTACCACTGACCTGGCCTGTAGTCTATAGAACTACCACTGACCTGGCCTGTATCCTACAGAACTACCACTGACCTGGCCTGTAGTCTACAGAACTACCACTGACCTGGCCTGTAGTCTACAGAACTACCACTGACCTGGCCTGTAGTCTACAGAACTACCACTGACCTGGCCTGTAGTCTACAGAACTACCACTGACCTGGCCTGTATCCTACAGAACTACCACTGACCTGGCCTGTAGTCTACAGAACTACCACTGACCTGGCCTGTAGTCTACAGAACTACCACTGACCTGGCCTGTAGTCTACAGAACTACCACTGACCTGGCCTGTAGTCTACAGAACTACCACTGACCTGGCCTGTATCCTACAGAACTACCACTGACCTGGCCTGTAGTCTACAGAACTACCACTGACCTGGCCTGTAGTCTACAGAACTACCACTGACCTGGCCTGTAGTCTACAGAACTACCACTGACCTGGCCTGTAGTCTATAGAACTACCACTGACCTGGCCTGGCCTGTAGTCTATAGAACTACCACTGACCTGGCCTGTAGTCTACAGAACTACCACCGACCTGACCAGACCTGGCCTGTAGTCTACAGAACTACCACTGACCTGGCCTGTAGTCTATAGAACTACCACTGACCTGGCCTGGCCTGTAGTCTATAGAACTACCACTGGCCTGGCCTGGCCTGGCCTGTAGTCTACAGAACTACCACTGACCTGGCCTGTAGTCTACAGAACTACCACTGACCTGACCTGGCCTGTAGTCTATAGAACTACCACTGACCTGGCCTGACCTGGCCTGTAGTCTATAGAACTACCACTGACCTGGCCTGTAGTCTACAGAACTACCACTGACCTGACCTGGCCTGTAGTCTATAGAACTACCACTGACCTGGCCTGACCTGGCCTGGCCTGTAGTCTATAGAACTACCACTGACCTGGCCTGTAGTCTACAGAACTACCACAGACCTGGCCTGACCTGTAGTCTATAGAACTACCACTGACCTGGCCAGACCTGGCCTGTATCCTACAGAACTACCACAGACCTGGCCTGACCTGTAGTCTATAGAACTACCACTGACCTGGCCAGACCTGGCCTGTATCCTACAGAACTACCACAGACCTGGCCTGACCTGTAGTCTATAGAACTACCACTGACCTGACCTGACCTGTAGTCTATAGAACTACCACAGACCTGTAGTCTATAGAACTACCACTGACCTGACCTGTAGTCTACAGAACTACCACTGACCTGACCTGTAGTCTACAGAACTACCACTGACCTGACCTGTAGTCTACAGAACTACCACTGACCTGGCCTGTAGTCTACAGAACTACCACTGACCTGGCCTGTAGTCTACAGAACTACCACTGACCTGGCCTGTAGACTACAGAACTACCACTGACCTGGCCTGTAGACTACAGAACTACCACTGACCTGACCTGTAGTCTATAGAACTACCACTGACCTGACCTGACCTGTAGTCTATAGAACTACCACTGACCTGACCTGACCTGTAGTCTATAGAACTACCACTGACCTGACCTGACCTGTAGTCTATAGAACTACCCCTGACCTGACCTGGCCTGTAGTCTATAGAACTACCACTGACCTGACCAGACCTGTAGTCTATAGAACTACCACTGACCAGACCTGGCCTGTAGTCTATAGAACTACCACTGACCTGACCTGGCCTGTAGTCTATAGAACTACCACTGACCTGACCTGGCCTGGCCTGTAGTCTACAGAACTACCACTGACCTGGCCTGTAGTCTATAGAACTACCCCTGACCTGACCAGACCTGTAGTCTATAGAACTACCACTGACCTGGCCTGGCCTGTAGTCTATAGAACTACCACTGACCTGGCCAGACCTGGCCTGTATCCTACAGAACTACCACAGACCTGGCCTGACCTGTAGTCTATAGAACTACCACTGACCTGACCTGGCCTGGCCTGTATCCTACAGAACTACCACTGACCTGACCTGGCCTGTAGTCTATAGAACTACCACTGACCTGACCTGGCCTGTAGTCTATAGAACTACCACTGACCTGGCCTGGCCTGTAGTCTATAGAACTACCACTGACCTGGCCTGGCCTGGACTGTAGTCTACAGAACTACCACTGACCTGGCCTGTAGTCTATAGAACTACCACTGACCTGGCCTGGCCTGTAGTCTATAGAACTACCACTGACCTGGCCTGTAGTCTACAGAACTACCACTGACCTGACCAGACCTGGCCTGTAGTCTACAGAACTACCACTGACCTGGCCTGTAGTCTATAGAACTACCACTGACCTGGCCTGGCCTGTAGTCTATAGAACTACCACTGACCTGGCCTGGCCTGGCCTGTAGTCTACAGAACTACCACTGACCTGGCCTGTAGTCTATAGAACTACCACTGACCTGGCCTGTAGTCTATAGAACTACCACTGACCTGGCCTGGCCTGTAGTCTATAGAACTACCACTGACCTGGCCTGGCCTGTAGTCTATAGAACTACCACTGACCTGGCCTGTAGTCTACAGAACTACCACTGACCTGACCTGGCCTGTAGTCTATAGAACTACCACTGACCTGGCCTGACCTGGCCTGGCCTGTAGTCTATAGAACTACCACTGACCTGGCCTGTAGTCTACAGAACTACCACTGACCTGACCTGGCCTGTAGTCTATAGAACTACCACTGACCTGGCCTGACCTGGCCTGGCCTGTAGTCTATAGAACTACCACTGACCTGGCCTGTAGTCTACAGAACTACCACAGACCTGGCCTGACCTGTAGTCTATAGAACTACCACTGACCTGGCCAGACCTGGCCTGTATCCTACAGAACTACCACTGACCTGGCCTGACCTGGCCTGTATCCTACAGAACTACCACTGACCTGGCCTGACCTGGCCTGTATCCTACAGAACTACCACAGACCTGGCCTGACCTGTAGTCTATAGAACTACCACAGACCTGGCCTGACCTGTAGTCTATAGAACTACCACTGACCTGGCCTGTAGTCTATAGAACTACCACTGACCTGGCCTGTAGTCTACAGAACTACCACTGACCTGGCCTGTAGTCTACAGAACTACCACTGACCTGGCCTGTATCCTACAGAACTACCACTGACCTGGCCTGTAGTCTACAGAACTACCACTGACCTGGCCTGTAGTCTACAGAACTACCACTGACCTGGCCTGTATCCTACAGAACTACCACTGACCTGGCCTGTAGTCTACAGAACTACCACTGACCTGGCCTGTAGTCTACAGAACTACCACTGACCTGGCCTGTAGTCTACAGAACTACCACTGACCTGGCCTGTAGTCTACAGAACTACCACTGACCTGGCCTGTATCCTACAGAACTACCACAGACCTGGCCTGTAGTCTACAGAACTACCACTGACCTGGCCTGTAGTCTACAGAACTACCACTGACCTGGCCTGTAGCCTACAGAACTACCACTGACCTGGCCTGTATCCTACAGAACTACCACTGACCTGGCCTGTAGTCTACAGAACTACCACTGACCTGGCCTGTAGTCTATAGAACTACCACTGACCTGGCCTGTAGTCTACAGAACTACCACTGGACCTGGCCTGTAGTCTACAGAACTACCACTGACCTGACCTGGCCTGTAGTCTATAGAACTACCACTGACCTGGCCTGTAGTCTACAGAACTACCACTGGACCTGGCCTGTAGTCTACAGAACTACCACTGACCTGGCCAGACCTGTAGTCTATAGAACTACCACTGACCTGGCCTGGCCTGTAGTCTATAGAACTACCACTGACCTGGCCTGGCCTGGCCTGTAGTCTACAGAACTACCACTGACCTGGCCTGTAGTCTACAGAACTACCACTGACCTGACCTGGCCTGTAGTCTACAGAACTACCACTGACCTGGCCTGTATCCTACAGAACTACCACTGACCTGACCTGGCCTGTAGTCTATAGAACTACCACTGACCTGACCTGGCCTGTAGTCTATAGAACTACCACTGACCTGGCCTGTAGTCTATAGAACTACCACTGACCTGGCCTGTAGTCTATAGAACTACCACTGACCTGGCCTGTAGTCTACAGAACTACCACGGACCTGGCCTGTAGTCTATAGAACTACCACTGACCTGGCCTGTATCCTACAGAACTACCACTGACCTGGCCTGTAGTCTACAGAACTACCACTGACCTGGCCTGTAGTCTACAGAACTACCACTGACCTGGCCTGTAGTCTACAGAACTACCACTGACCTGGCCTGTAGTCTACAGAACTACCACTGACCTGGCCTGTAGTCTACAGAACTACCACTGACCTGGCCTGTAGTCTACAGAACTACCACTGACCTGGCCTGTAGTCTATAGAACTACCACTGACCTGGCCTGTAGTCTACAGAACTACCACTGACCTGGCCTGTAGTCTACAGAACTACCACTGACCTGGCCTATAGTCTACAGAACTACCACTGACCTGGCCTGTAGTCTACAGAACTACCACATGACCTGGCCTGTAGTCTACAGAACTACCACTGACCTGGCCTGTATCCTACATAACTACCACTGACCTGGCCTGTAGTCTACATAACTACCACTGACCTGGCCTGTAGTCTACAGAACTACCACTGACCTGGCCTGTATCCTACAGAACTACCACTGACCTGGCCTGTAGTCTACAGAACTACCACTGACCTGGCCTGTAGTCTACTGAACTACCACTGACCTGGCCTGTATCCTACATAACTACCACTGACCTGGCCTGTAGTCTACAGAACTACCACTGACCTGGCCTGTAGTCTACAGAACTACCACTGACCTGGCCTGTAGTCTACAGAACTACCACAGACCTGGCCTGTAGTCTACAGAACTACCACAGACCTGGCCTGTATCCTACAGAACTACCACTGACCTGGCCTGTAGTCTACAGAACTACCACTGACCTGGCCTGTAGTCTACAGAACTACCACTGACCTGGCCTGTATCCTACAGAACTACCACTGACCTGGCCTGTAGTCTACAGAACTACCACTGACCTGGCCTGTAGTCTACAGAACTACCACTGACCTGGCCTGTAGTCTACAGAACTACCACTGACCTGGCCTGTAGTCTACAGAACTACCACTGACCTGGCCTGTAGCCTACAGAACTACCACTGACCTGGCCTGTAGTCTACTGAACTACCACTGACCTGGCCTGTAGTCTACAGAACTACCACTGACCTGGCCTGTATCCTACTGAACTACCACTGACCTGGCCTGTATCCTACTGAACTACCACTGACCTGGCCTGTAGTCTACAGAACTACCACTGACCTGGCCTGTAGTCTACAGAACTGCCACTGACCTGGCCTGTAGTCTACAGAACTACCACTGACCTGGCCTGTATCCTACAGAACTACCACTGACCTGGCCTGTAGTCTACAGAACTACCACTGACCTGGCCTGTAGTCTACAGAACTACCACTGGACCTGGCCTGTAGTCTACAGAACTACCACTGACCTGGCCTGTAGTCTATAGAACTACCACTGACCTGGCCTGTAGTCTATAGAACTACCACTGACCTGGCCAGCATAAAGTATATATATATAAAGTATATATTAGATGATACAGTCTGCTATACTGTGGTTCTATAATATATTATACAGTCTGCTATACTGTAGTTCTATAATATATTATACAGTCTGCTGTATTGTAGTTCTATAATATATTATACAGTCTGCTATACTGTAGCTCTATAATATATTATACAGTCTGCTATACTGTAGCTCTATAATATATTATACAGTCTGCTATACTGTAGTTCTATAATATATTATACAGTCTGCTATACTGTAGTTCTATAATATATGATACAGTCTGCTATACAGTAGTTCTATAATATATTATACAGTCTGCTATACTGTAGTTCTATAATATATGATACAGTCTGCTATACTGTAGTTCTATAATAGATGATACAGTCTGCTGTATTGTAGTTCTATAATATATTATACAGTCTGCTGTACTGTAGTTCTATAATAGAGCAGTCTGCTATACTGTAGTTCTATAATAGAGTATACAGTCTGCTATACTGTAGTTCTATAATATATTATACCTGGCCTGTAGTTCTATAATATATTATACAGTCTGCTATACTGTAGTTCTATAATATATTATACAGTCTGCTATACTGTAGTTCTATAATAGAGTATACAGTCTGCTATACTGTAGTTCTATAATATATTATACAGTCTGCTATACTGTAGTTCTATATTCTATGATACAGTCTGCTATACTGTAGTTCTATAATATATTATACAGTCTGCTATACTGTAGTTCTATAATAGATTATACAGTCTGCTATACTGTAGTTCTATAATAGATTATACAGTCTGCTATACTGTAGTTCTATAATATATTATACAGTCTGCTATACTGTAGTTCTATAATATATTATACAGTCTGCTATACTGTAGTTCTATAATATATTATACAGTCTGCTATACTGTAGTTCTATATACTATGATACAGTCTGCTATACTGTAGTTCTATAATAGAGTATACAGTCTGCTATACTGTAGTTCTATAATATATTATACAGTCTGCTATACTGTAGTTCTATAATATATTATACAGTCTGCTATACTGTAGTTCTATAATATATTATACAGTCTGCTATACTGTAGTTCTATAATAGAGTATACAGTCTGCTATACTGTAGTTCTATAATAGAGTATACAGTCTGCTGTACTGTAGTTCTATAATAGAGTATACAGTCTGCTATACTGTAGTTCTATAATATAGTATACAGTCTGCTATACTGTAGTTCTATAATAGAGTATACAGTCTGCTGTACTGTAGTTCTATAATAGAGTATACAGTCTGCTATACTGTAGTTCTATAATAGAGTATACAGTCTGCTGTACTGTAGTTCTATAATAGAGTATACAGTCTGCTATACTGTAGTTCTATAATATATTATACAGTCTGCTATACTGTAGTTCTATAATATATTATACAGTCTGCTATACTGTAGTTCTATAATAGAGTATACAGTCTGCTATACTGTAGTTCTATAATAGAGTATACAGTCTGCTATACTGTAGTTCTATAATAGAGTATACAGTCTGCTATACTGTAGTTCTATAATAGAGTATACAGTCTGCTATACTGTAGTTCTATAATAGAGTATACAGTCTGCTGTACTGTAGTTCTATAATAGATGATACAGTCTGCTGTACTGTAGTTCTATAATAGAGTATACAGTCTGCTATACTGTAGTTCTATAATAGATGATACAGTCTGCTATACTGTAGTTCTATAATAGAGTATACAGTCTGCTATACTGTAGTTCTATAATAGAGTATACAGTCTGCTGTACTGTAGTTCTATAATAGATGATACAGTCTGCTATACTGTAGTTCTATAATATATTATACAGTCTGCTATACTGTAGTTCTATAATAGATTATACAGTCTGCTGTACTGTAGTTCTATAATAGATGATACAGTCTGCTATACTGTAGTTCTATAATATATTATACAGTCTGCTATACTGTAGTTCTATAATATATTATACAGTCTGCTATACTGTAGTTCTATAATATATTATACAGTCTGCTATACTGTAGTTCTATAATAGAGTATACAGTCTGCTATACTGTAGTTCTATAATAGAGTATACAGTCTGCTGTACTGTAGTTCTATATACTATGATACAGTCTGCTATACTGTAGTTATATAATAGATGATACAGTCTGCTATACTGTAGTTCTATAATAGAGTACACAGTCTGCTATACTGTAGTTCAATAGAGTATACAGTCTGCTATACTGTAGTTCTATATACTATGATACAGTCTGCTATACTGTAGTTCTATATACTATGATAGTCTGCTATACTGTAGTTCTATATACTATGATAGTCTGCTATACTGTAGTTCTATATACTATGATAGTCTGCTATACTGTAGTTCTATATACTATGATACAGTCTGCTATACTGTAGTTCTATATACTATGATAGTCTGCTATACTGTAGTTCTATATACTATGATAGTCTGCTATACTGTAGTTCTATATACTATGATACAGTCTGCTATACTGTAGTTCTATATACTATGATAGTCTGCTATACTGTAGTTCTATATACTATGATAGTCTGCTATACTGTAGTTCTATAATAGATGATACAGTCTGCTATACTGTAGTTCTATATACTATGATAGTCTGCTATACTGTAGTTCTATAATAGATGATACAGTCTGCTATACTGTAGTTCTATAATAGATGATACAGTCTGCTGTACTGTAGTTCTATATACTATGATAGTCTGCTATATTGTAGTTCTATAATAGAGTATACAGTCTGCTGTACTGTAGTTCTATAATATATTATACAGTCTGCTATACTGTAGTTCTATAATATATTATACATTGTTTAAAGGTAAACAACCTTTGAAAATGGAAATGCACATTGGGGCTGTTTACGTACTAATAGTTCCATCAGCTCAGTAGAGAGAGAGAGAGAGAGAGAGAGAGAGAGATAAGCCTGTTTTAGAAGTGTTGTTGTCCATTAGCTACCTCAAATTAGGGTTAGGGAACCTAATTAAGGAAAGTATATAATAAAATATATATTTACCCCTAGAAGAAAAAAACATTGTAAAAACAATCAATATTTTTCTGTTAGCATATCTTCCCCTACTATTCGTACTACAACTTGAATAATCCCATTTTATTTATTTTTTTGTCCATTTTCTTTGGCAATGTAAACGTTTCCCATGCCAATAAAGCCCCTTTGAATTGAATTGAGAGAGAGAGCAATAGAGAGAAATGTAATGAGAGAGAAATAGAGAGAGCGTGTGAGAGAGAGAGAGAGGAGAGAAACTCTTAGCTCCCTGGGATGGTAGTAAAGAGCACTGGATAATTTCGGAGTAGACCTTGTTCCCGTGGCAACGACATTCCTGTGTTTGCTTGGATCCCTGCCATAGCCTATGAGACCCTTCTCCCTCCTCCCAGAACTTATCCTCCCCTCTCCTTTTACCTCCTCCCATTTTCTTCTGCTTCTCACTCTTCTATTTCTCCCTCCTCCCCTTTCCTCCTCCCTCCTCCCATCTCCTTCTCCCTCCTCCTCCCTCCTCCCATCTCCTTCTCCCTCCTCCCATCTCCTTCTCCCTCCTCCCATCTCCTTCTCCCATCTCCTTCTCCCTCCCCCCTCCTCCCCCTCCTCCCCTTTCCTCCTCCCTCCTCCCATCTCCTTCTCCCTCCTCCCCTTTCCTCCTCCCTCCTCCCATCTCCTTTTCCCTCCTCCCATTTTCTTCTCCTTCTCCCCCTCTCCTTCTCCCTCCACCCTCTCATTCTCCCTCCTCCTCTTTCCCTCTCTTTCATCCTCTTCTCCTTTTCCCTCCTTCCCCTCCTCCCTCCTCCCTCTGCCCTCTCCTTCTCCTTCTCCCTCCCCCTCTCCTTCCCCCTCTCCTTCCCCCTCTCCTTCTACCTACCCCCTCTCCTTATCCCTCTGCCCTCTCCTTCTCTCTCTCCTTCCCCCCTCCTCTCCTCCTCCCTCCTCCCCTCTCCTTTTCCCTCCTCCCCTCTCCTCCCCTACCCCCCTCTCCTTCTCCCTCCCCCTCTCCTTCTCCCTCCCCCTCTCCCTCCTCCCCTTTCCCCTCCTTCCCCTTCCTCCCTTTCCTCCTCCCTCCTCCTTCTCCCTGCCCCCATTTTCTTCTCCTTCTCCCCCTCTCCTTCTCCCCCTCTCCTTCTCCCCCCCCTCTCCTTCTCCATACCCCCTCTCCTTATCCCTCTGCCCTCTCCTTCTCCCTCCACCCTCTCCTCCTCCCCTTTCCCTCTCTTTCAACCTCCTCCCCTTTTCTTATCCTTCTCCCTCCCCTTTTCTTCTCCTTCTACCTGAAGCCTGGAGGAAAATCCAGCTCTGTGGATGAGGGACTGAGCACAGGAGGCTGCTGAAGGGAGGACTGTTCATAAGAGGGAGGGAGAGAGAGGGAGGAGTGTGGGAGAGAGTCAGAGGTAGGATGGTCAGTTTTACAAGGGTGGGCAGCATGAGAGAGAGGGAAGTTCTAGATGTAATTTTGGAGATGAGAGGGGTCTGGAAGGAGAGTTTAGAGGGTATTTGTAGTGTGGGAGAGAGAGGATGTTGGAGGGGGTAGTGTGGGAGAGAGAGCAGCATTTAGTTTTACTTGTATTTAAGAGCAATGGAGGGGAAGGAGAGAGAGAAGCTTGCCTGGAGGGTTGTTAGTGAGAGAGAGGAGAGAGAAAGGGTGGATGTGAGAGATTGATGAAGAGAGAGAGAAGAGAACCCTGAGAAAGGGCCAGAGTGAGAGACCCTCCGAGACAAACTGAACTCTATCAGAGAAGAGTTGGTGAGAGGCAATCATTTGAGGGCTGTCGAGTGTGAGGGATGTGGGAGACAGAGTCGAAAGCCTTGAGAGAATATGGTGCACATAGTCAATGTGTCAGGCTATATACATGGTGTTACGGTACAGAGTCAATGTGGAGACTATATACATGGTGTTACGGTACAGAGTCAATGTGGAGGCTATATACAGGGTGTTACGGTGAAGAGTCAATGTGGAGGCTATATACAGGGTGTTACGGTACAGAGTCAATGTGGAGGCTATATACAGGGTGTTACGGTACAGAGTCAATGTGGAGGCTATATACAGGGTGTTACGGTACAGAGTCAATGTGGAGGCTATATACAGGGTGTTACGATACAGAGTCAATGTGGAGGCTATATACAGGGTGTTACGGTACAGAGTCAATGTGGAGGCTATATACAGGGTGTTACGGTACAGAGTCAATGTGGAGGCTATATACAGGGGTACCGGTACAGAGTCAATGTGGAGGCTATAAACAGGGGTACCGGTACAGAGTCAATGTGGAGGCTATATACAGGGGTACCAGGTCAATGTGGAGGCTATATACAAGTCAATTTGGAGGCTATAAACATGGGGTACCAGTACAGAGTCAATGTGGAGGGTATATACAGGGTATTACGGTACAGAGTCAATGTGGAGGCTATATACAGGGTATTACGGTACAGAGTCAATGTGGAGGCTATATACAGGGTATTACGGTACAGAGTCAATGTGGAGGCTATAAACATGGGGTACCAGTACAGAGTCAATGTGGAGGCTATATACAGGGTATTACGGTACAGAGTCAATGTGGAGGCTATAAACATGAGGTACCAGTACAGAGTCAATGTGTGGGGGCACCGGTATTGAGGTAATATGTACATGTAGGTAGAGTTATTAAAGTAACTATGCATAGATAATAACAGAGAGTAGCAGCAGTGTAGAAGGGGGGCGGGCAGCCATTTGATTAGATGTTCAGGAGTCTTATGCCTTGGGGGTAGATACCGTTGACAATTATTTTTGTCCTAGACTTGGCGCTCCGGTACCACTTGCCGTGCGGTAGCAGAGAGAACAGTCTATGACTTGGGTGGCTGGAGTCTTTGACAATTTTTTGTGCCTTCCTCTGACACCACCTGGTATAGAGGTCCTGGATGGCAGGCAGCTTGGCCCCAGTGATGTACTGTGCCGTACGTACTACCCTCTGAAGTGCCTTGCGGTCGAGCAGTTGCCATACTAGGCAGTGATGTAACCAGTCAGGATTCTCTCGATGATGCAGCTGTAGAACCTTTTGAGGATCTGAGGACCCATGCCAAATCTTATCAGTCTCCTGAGGGGAATAGGTTTTGTCGTGCCCTCTTCACAACTGTCTTGGTGTGCTTGGACCATGTTCGTTTGTTGGTGACACCAAGGAACTTGAAACTCTCAACCTGCTATATTCATCTGTTTACCTTTATTCCGCTACTATTTCTATTACAACTATATTCAAATAGTGAAAACTCTGCATAACTGATAATAACTGAGCATTTGAAAAGTCTATCGTTTTAAAGCCTTAATAAGTTCAATAATTATTATTTTTTTGTTTGCTTTGGCAATGTAAACATATGTTTCCCATGCCAATAAAGCCATCTGAATTGAATTTAGTGAGATAGAGAGAATGTGTCAGAGCGAGAGAGAGCGAGCGTGAGAGAGAGAGGGAGAGAAACTCTTCGCTCCAGGGGATGGTAGTAAAGAGCACTGGATAATTTCGGAGTAGACCTTGTTCCCGTGGCAACGACATTCCTGTGTTTGCTTGGATCCCTGCCCTAGCCTATGAGACCCCTCTCCTTCTCCCTCCTCCCAGAACTTCTCCTCCCCTTCTCCGCCTCCCAGAACTTCCCATCTCCTCCTCCCTCTCCCTCCTCCCCTCTCCTTCTCCCCCTCCCCTCTCCTCCTCCCTCCTCCTCCCCTCCCTCTCCCCGTCCTGGCTTTGACTCTGTTTAGTTTAATAGTCGTAGCCTCTCTATAATCAAATCAAATTTTATTTGTCACATACACATGGTTAGCAGATGTTAATGCGAGTGTAGCGAAATGCTTGTGCTTCTAGTTCCGACAATGCAGTAATAACCAACGAGTAATCTAACTAACAATTCCAAAACTACTACCTTATACACACAAGTGTAAAGGGATGAAGATGAGTGCAGAACGGCATAGGCAAGATGCATATAAAAGTGGCATTGTTTAGCCACTTTAGCTAGTAGCTAGTGATACATGTATTACATAAAGATGCAGTAGATGGTATAGAGTACAGTATATACATATCAGATGAGTAATGTAATTGTAATTGTTTAAAGCATTGTTTAAAGGCAAGTGATACATGTATTACATACAGATGGTAAGATGCCGTAGATGGTATAGAGTACAGTATATACATATGAGATGAATAATGTAGGGTATGTAAACATTATATTAAGTAGCATTGTTTAAAGTAGCTAGTGATATATTGATAGTAATATAGTGATATATTTTTACATCAATTTCCATTATTAAAGTGGCTGGAGTTGAGTCAGTGTGTTGGCAGCAGCCACTCAATGTTAGTGGTAGCTGTTTAACAGTCTGATGGCCTTGAGATAGAAGCTGTTTTTCCAGTCTCTCGGTCCCAGCTTTGATGCACCTGTACTGACCTCGCCTTCTGGATGATAGCGGGGTGAACAGGCAGTGGCTCGGGTGGTTGATGTCCTTGATGATCTTTATGGCCTTCCTGTAACATCGGGTGGTGTAGGTGTCCTGGAGGGCAGGTAGTTTGCCCCCGGTGATGCGTTGTGCAGACCTCACTACCCTCTGGAGAGCCTTACGGTTGTGGGCGGAGCAGTTGCCGTACCAGGCCGTGATACAGCCCGACAGGATGCTCTCTATTGTGCATCTGTAGAAGTTTGTGAGTGCTTTTGGTGACAAGCCGAATTTCTTCAGCCTCCTGAGGTTGAAGAGGCGCTGATGCACCTTCTTCACGATGCTGTCTGTGTGAGTGGACCAATTCAGTTTTCCGTGATGTATACGCCGAGGAACTTAACTTACTACCCTCTCCTCTACTGTCCCATCGATGTGGATAGGGGGTGTTCCTTCTGCTGTTTCCTGAAGTCCACAATCATCTCCTTTGTTTTGTTGACGTTGAGTGTGAGTTATTTGCCTGACACCACACTCCGAGGGCCCTCACCTCCTCCCTGTAGGCCGTCTCGTCGTTGTTGGTAATCAAGCCTACTACTGTAGTGTCGTCCGCAAACTTGATGATTGAGTTGGAGGCGTGCATGGCCACGCAGTCGTGGGTGAACAGGGAGTACAGGAGAGGGCTCAGAACGCACCCTTGTGGGGCCCCAGTGTTGAGGATCAGCGGGGTGGAGATGTTGTTACCTACTCTCACCACCTGGGGGCGGCCCGTCAGGAAGTCCAGTACCCAGTTGCACAGGGCGGGGTCGAGACCCAGGGTATCGAGCTTGGTGACGATTTTGGAGGGTACTATAGTGTTAAATGCTGAACTGTTGTCGATGAATAGCATTCTCACATAGGTATTCCTCTTGTCCAGATGGGTTAGGGCAGTGTGGTTGCGATTGCGTCGTCTGTGGACCTATTTGGGCGGTAAGCAAATTGGAGTGGGTCTTGGGTGTCAGGTAGGGTGGAGGTGATATGATCAAATCAAATCAAATTGATTTATATAGCCCTTCGTACATCAGCTGTACATCAGCTGTACAGAAACCCAGCCTAAAACCCCAAACAGCAAACAATGCAGGTGTAAAAGCACGGTGGCTAGGAAAAACTCCATAGAAAGGCCAAAACCTAGGAAGAAACCTAGAGAGGAACCGGGCTATGTGGGGTGGCCAGTCCTCTTCTGGCTGTGCCGGGTAGAGATTATAACAGAACATGACCAAGATGTTCAAATCTTCATAAATGACCAGCATGGTCGAATAATAATAAGGCAGAACAGTTGAAACTGGAGCAGCAGCACAGTCAGGTGGAGAGAATTAGAGAGAGCATATGTGGGGTGGCCAGTCCTCTTCTGGCTGTGCCGGGTGGAGATTATAACAGAACGTGGCCAAGATGTTCAAATGTTACATTTACAAATGTTCATAAATGACCAGCATGGTTGAATAATAGTAAGGCAGAACAGTTGAAACTGGAGCAGCAGCATGGCCAGGTGGACTGGGGACAGCAAGGAGTCATCATGTCAGGTAGTCCTGGGACATGGTCCTAGGGCCCAGGCCAGTTGAAACTGGAGCAGTAGCATGGCCAGGTGGACTGGGGACAGCAAGGAGTCATCATGTCAGGTAGTCCTGGGGCATGGTCCTAGGGCTCAGGTCCTCCGAGAGAGAGAAAGAAAGAGAGAAGGAGAGAATTAGAGAACGCACACTTAGATTCACACAGGACACCGAATAGGACAGGAGAAGTACTCCAGATATAACAAACTGACCCTAGCCCCCGACACATAAACTACTGCAGCATAAATACTGGAGGCTGAGACAGGAGGGATCAGGAGACACTGTGGCCCCATCCGAGGACACCCCGGACAGGGCCAAACAGGAAGGATATAACCCCACCCACTTTGCCAAAGCACAGCCCCCACACCACTAGAGGGATATCTTCAACCACCAACTTACCATCCTGAGACAAGGCCGAGTATAGCCCACAAAGATCTCCGCCACGGTACAACCCAGGGGGGGGGGGGGCCAACCCAGACAGGATGACCACAACAGTGAATCAACCCACCCAGGTGACGCACCCCCCCCAGGGACGGCATGAGAGAGCCCCAGCAAGCCAGTGACTCAGCCCCCGTAACAGGGTTAGAGGCAGAGAATCCCAGTGGAAAGAGGGGAACCAGCCAGGCAGAGACAGCAAGGGCGGTTCGTTGCTCCAGAGCCTTTCCGTTCACCTTCCCACTCCTGGGCCAGACTACACTCAATCATATGACCCACTGAAGAGATGAGTCTTCAGTAAAGACTTAAAGGTTGAGACCGAGTTTGCGTCTCTGACATGGGTAGGCAGACCGTTCCATAAAAATGGAGCTCTATAGGAGAAAGCCCTGCCTCCAGCTGTTTGCTTAGAAATTCTAGGGACAATTAGGAGGCCTGCGTCTTGTGACCGTAGCATACGTGTAGGTATGTACGGCAGGACCAAATCAGAGAGGTAGGTAGGAGCAAGCCCATGTAATGCTTTGTAGGTTAGCAGTAAAACCTTGAAATCAGCCCTTGCTTTGACAGGAAGCCAGTGTAGAGAGGCTAGCACTGGAGTAATATGATCAATTTTTTTGGTTCTAGTCAGGATTCTAGCAGCCGTATTTAGCACTAACTGAAGTTTATTTAGTGCTTTATCCGGGTAGCCGGAAAATGGAGCATTGCAGTAGTCTAACCTAGAAGTGACAAAAGCATGGATTAATTTTTCTGCATCATTTTTGGACAGAAAGTTTCTGATTTTTGCAATGTTACGTAGATGGAAAAAAGCTGTCCTCGAAATGGTCTTGATATGTTCTTCAAAAGAGAGATCAGGGTCCAGAGTAACGCCGAGGTCCTTCACAGTTTTATTTGAGACGACTGTACAACCATTAAGATTAATTGTCAGATTCAATAGAAGATCTCTTTGTTTCTTGGGACCTAGAACAAGCATCTCTGTTTTGTCCGAGTTTAATAGTAGAACGTTTGCAGCCATCCACTTCCTTATGTCTGAAACACATGCTTCTAGCGAGGTCAATTTTGGGGCTTCACCATGTTTCATTGAAATGTACAGCTGTGTGTCATCCGCATAGCAGTGAAAGTTTACATTATGTTTTCGAATAACATCCCCAAGAGGTAAAATATATAGTGAAAACAATAGTGGTCCTAAAACAGAACCTTGAGGAACACCGAAATTTACAGTTGATTTGGTCCTTGACTAGTCTCTCAAAGCACTTCATGATGACGGAAGTGAGTGCTACGGGGCGGTAGTCGTTTAGCTCAGTTACCTTAGCTTTCTTGGGAACAGGAACAATGGTGGCCCTCTTGAAGCATGTGGGAACAGCAGAATGGTATAGGGATTGATTGAATATGTCCGTAAACACACCGGCCAGCTGGTCTGCGCATGCTCTGAGGGCGCGGCTGGGGATGCCGTCTGGGCCTGCAGCCTTGCGAGGGTTAACACGTTTAAATGTTTTACTCACGTCAGCTGCAGTGGAGAGTCTGCAGGTTTTTGTAGCGGCCGTGTCAGTGGCACTGTATTGTCCTCAAAGCGGGCGAAAAAGTTACTTAGTCTGTCTGGGTGCAAGACATCCTGGTCCGTGACGGGGCTGGTTTTCTTTTTGTAATCCGTGATTGACTTGATAGACCCTGCCACATACCTCTTGTGTCTGAGCCGTTGAGTTGCGACTCTACTCTACTGCTTGTTTGATTGCCTTACTGAGGGAATAGCTAAACTGTTTGTATTCCGTCATGTTTCCGGTCACCTTGCCCTGGTTAAAAGCAGTGGTTTGCGCTTTCAGTTTCACGCGAATGCTGCTATCAATCCACGGTTTCTGGTTTGGGAATGTTTTAATTGTTGCTATGGGTACGACATCGTCAATGCACTTTCTAATTAACTCGCTCACCAAATCAGCATTTTCGTCAATGTTGTTGTCTCATGCAATGCGGAACATATCCCAGTCCACGCGATCAATGCAGTCTTGGAGTGTGGAATCAGATTGGTCGGACCAGCGTTGAACAGACCTCAGCGCGGGAACTTCTTGTTTTAGTTTCTGTCTGTAGGCAGGGATCAACAAAATGGAGTCGTGGTCAGCTTTTCCGAAAGGAGGGTGGGGGAGAGCCTTATATGCATCGCGGAAGTTTGAATAACAATGATCTAGGGTTTTATCAGCTCTGTTTGCACAATCGATATGCTGATACAATTTAGGGAGTCTTGTTTTCAGATTAGCCTTGTTAAAATCTCCAGCTACAATGAATGCAGCCTCAGGATATGTGGTTTCCAGTTTGCATAGAGTCCAATGAAGTTCTTTCAGGGCCAGAGATAGAGAGGGAGGGAGGGAGGCAGGGAGGCAGGCAGGCAGGCAGGCAACTTAATGTGTGCTGACAGAGTGGTACAACTCCTTATATCACTGTCCCTCTAAAACACCACAACGGCCGCTACTATTTATTTTATTGGCAGACTGGTCTCGTCTGTCCTTAACGCCACACCATTTATGGAACCTCCTAACCTTGCTCATACAGGTGTGAATTCTGAACCACTTTCTCAGTTTTTTGTCTGGTGAGACTCCTGTCTGTGAACAACTTGTGTCCTTCTGACTGAGACAGCTAGGGTTTTGGACCAGGTCTGGTCTGAGACAGCTAGGGTTTTGGACCAGGTCTGGTCTGAGACAGCTAGGGTTTTGGACCAGGTCTGGTCTGAGACAGCTAGGGTTTTGGACCAGGTCTGGTCTGAGACAGCTAGGGTTTTGGACCAGGTCTGGTCTGAGACAGCTAGGGTTTTGGACCAGGTCTGGTCTGAGACAGCTAGGGTTTTGGACCAGGTCTGGTCTGAGACAGCTAGGGTTTTGGACCAGGTCTGGTCTGAGACAGCTAGGGTTTTGGACCAGGTCTGGTCTGAGACAGCTAGGGTTTTGGACCAGGTCTGGTCTGAGACAGCTAGGGTTTTGGACCAGGTCTGGTCTGAGACAGCTAGGGTTTTGGACCAGGTCTGGTCTGAGACAGCTAGGGTTTTGGACCAGGTCTGGTCTGAGACAGCTAGGGTTTTGGACCAGGTCTGGTCTGAGACAGCTAGGGTTTTGGACCAGGTCTGGTCTGAGGCAGCTAGGGTTTTGGACCAGGTCTGGTCTGAGGCAGCTAGGGTTTTGGACCAGGTCTGGTCTGAGGCAGCTAGGGTTTTGGACCAGGTCTGGTCTGAGGCAGCTAGGGTTTTGGACCAGGTCTGGTCTGAGGCAGCTAGGGTTTTAGACCAGGTCTGGTCTGAGACAGCTAGGGTTTTGGACCAGGTCTGGTCTGAGACAGCTAGGGTTTTGGACCAGGTCTGGTCTGAGACAGCTAGGGTTTTGGACCAGGTCTGGTCTGAGACAGCTAGGGTTTTGGACCAGGTCTGGTCTGAGACAGCTAGGGTTTTGGACCAGGTCTGGTCTGAGGCAGCTAGGGTTTTGGACCAGGTCTGGTCTGAGACAGCTAGGGTTTTGGACCAGGTCTGGTCTGAGACAGCTAGGGTTTTGGACCAGGTCTGGTCTGAGACAGCTAGGGTTTTGGACCAGGTCTGGTCTGAGACAGCTAGGGTTTTGGACCAGGTCTGGTCTGAGACAGCTAGGGTTTTGGACCAGGTCTGGTCTGAGGCAGCTAGGGTTTTGGACCAGGTCTGGTCTGAGGCAGCTAGGGTTTTGGACCAGGTCTGGTCTGAGGCAGCTAGGGTTTTGGACCAGGTCTGGTCTGAGACAGCTAGGGTTTTGGACCAGGTCTGGTCTGAGACAGCTAAGGTTTTGGACCAGGTCTGGTCTGAGACAGCTAGGGTTTTGGACCAGGTCTGGTCTGAGACAGCTAGGGTTTTGGACCAGGTCTGGTCTGAGACAGCTAGGGTTTTGGACCAGGTCTGGTCTGAGACAGCTAGGGTTTTGGACCAGGTCTGGTCTGAGACAGCTAGGGTTTTGGACCAGGTCTGGTCTGAGACAGCTAGGGTTTTGGACCAGGTCTGGTCTGAGACAGCTAGGGTTTTGGACCAGGTCTGGTCTGAGGCAGCTAGGGTTTTGGACCAGGTCTGGTCTGAGGCAGCTAGGGTTTTGGACCAGGTCTGGTCTGAGGCAGCTAGGGTTTTGGACCAGGTCTGATCTGAGGCAGCTAGGGTTTTGGACCAGGTCTGGTCTGAGACAGCTAGGGTTTTGGACCAGGTCTGGTCTGAGGCAGCTAGGGTTTTGGACCAGGTCTGGTCTGAGGCAGCTAGGGTTTTGGACCAGGTCTGGTCTGAGGCAGCTAGGGTTTTGGACCAGGTCTGGTCTGAGGCAGCTAGGGTTTTGGACCAGGTCTGGTCTGAGGCAGCTAGGGTTTTGGACCAGGTCTGGTCTGAGACAGCTAGGGTTTTGGACCAGGTCTGGTCTGAGACAGCTAGGGTTTTGGACCAGGTCTGGTCTGAGACAGCTAGGGTTTTGGACCAGGTCTGGTCTGAGACAGCTAGGGTTTTGGACCAGGTCTGGTCTGAGACAGCTAGGGTTTTGGACCAGGTCTGGTCTGAGACAGCTAGGGTTTTGGACCAGGTCTGGTCTGAGGCAGCTAGGGTTTTGGACCAGGTCTGGTCTGAGACAGCTAGGGTTTTGGACCAGGTCTGGTCTGAGACAGCTAGGGTTTTGGACCAGGTCTGGTCTGAGACAGCTAGGGTTTTGGACCAGGTCTGGTCTGAGACAGCTAGGGTTTTGGACCAGGTCTGGTCTGAGACAGCTAGGGTTTTGGACCAGGTCTGGTCTGAGGCAGCTAGGGTTTTGGACCAGGTCTGGTCTGAGACAGCTAGGGTTTTGGACCAGGTCTGGTCTGAGACAGCTAGGGTTTTGGACCAGGTCTGGTCTGAGGCAGCTAGGGTTTTGGACCAGGTCTGGTCTGAGGCAGCTAGGGTTTTGGACCAGGTCTGGTCTGAGGCAGCTAGGGTTTTGGACCAGGTCTGGTCTGAGACAGCTAGGGTTTTGGACCAGGTCTGGTCTGAGGCAGCTAGGGTTTTGGACCAGGTCTGGTCTGAGGCAGCTAGGGTTTTGGACCAGGTCTGGTCTGAGGCAGCTAGGGTTTTGGACCAGGTCTGGTCTGAGACAGCTAGGGTTTTGGACCAGGTCTGGTCTGAGGCAGCTAGGGTTTTGGACCAGGTCTGGTCTGAGACAGCTAGGGGTTTGGACCAGGTCTGGTCTGAGACAGCTAGGGTTTTGGACCAGGTCTGGTCTGAGACAGCTAGGGTTTTGGACCAGGTCTGGTCTGAGACAGCTAGGGTTTTGGACCAGGTCTGGTCTGAGGCAGCTAGGGTTTTGGACCAGGTCTGGTCTGAGACAGCTAGGGTTTTGGACCAGGTCTGGTCTGAGACAGCTAGGGTTTTGGACCAGGTCTGGTCTGAGACAGCTAGGGTTTTGGACCAGGTCTGGTCTGAGACAGCTAGGGTTTTGGACCAGGTCTGGTCTGAGACAGCTAGGGTTTTGGACCAGGTCTGGTCTGAGACAGCTAGGGTTTTGGACCAGGTCTGGTCTGAGACAGCTAGGGTTTTGGACCAGGTCTGGTCTGAGACAGCTAGGGTTTTGGACCAGGTCTGGTCTGAGGCAGCTAGGGTTTTGGACCAGGTCTGGTCTGAGACAGCTAGGGTTTTGGACAGGTCTGGTCTGGTCTGAGGGTTTTGGACCAGGTCTGGTCTGAGACAGCTAGGGTTTTGGACCAGGTCTGGTCTGAGACAGCTAGGGTTTTGGACCAGGTCTGGTCTGAGACAGCTAGGGTTTTGGACCAGGTCTGGTCTGAGACAGCTAGGGTTTTGGACCAGGTCTGGTCTGAGACAGCTAGGGTTTTGGACCAGGTCTGGTCTGAGACAGCTAGGGTTTTGGACCAGGTCTGGTCTGAGACAGCTAGGGTTTTGGACCAGGTCTGGTCTGAGACAGCTAGGGTTTTGGACCAGGTCTGGTCTGAGGCAGCTAGGGTTTTGGACCAGGTCTGGTCTGAGGCAGCTAGGGTTTTGGACCAGGTCTGGTCTGAGGCAGCTAGGGTTTTGGACCAGGTCTGGTCTGAGGCAGCTAGGGTTTTGGACCAGGTCTGGTCTGAGACAGCTAGGGTTTTGGACCAGGTCTGGTCTGAGACAGCTAGGGTTTTGGACCAGGTCTGGTCTGAGACAGCTAGGGTTTTGGACCAGGTCTGGTCTGAGACAGCTAGGGTTTTGGACCAGGTCTGGTCTGAGACAGCTAGGGTTTTGGACCAGGTCTGGTCTGAGGCAGCTTGGGTTTTGGACCAGGTCTGGTCTGAGACAGCTAGGGTTTTGGACCAGGTCTGGTCTGAGACAGCTAGGGTTTTGGACCAGGTCTGGTCTGAGACAGCTAGGGTTTTGGACCAGGTCTGGTCTGAGACAGCTAGGGTTTTGGACCAGGTCTGGTCTGAGACAGCTAGGGTTTTGGACCAGGTCTGGTCTGAGACAGCTAGGGTTTTGGACCAGGTCTGGTCTGAGACAGCTAGGGTTTTGGACCAGGTCTGGTCTGAGACAGCTAGGGTTTTGGACCAGGTCTGGTCTGAGACAGCTAGGGTTTTGGACCAGGTCTGGTCTGAGGCAGCTAGGGTTTTGGACCAGGTCTGGTCTGAGACAGCTAGGGTTTTGGACCAGGTCTGGTCTGAGACAGCTAGGGTTTTGGACCAGGTCTGGTCTGAGACAGCTAGGGTTTTGGACCAGGTCTGGTCTGAGACAGCTAGGGTTTTGGACCAGGTCTGGTCTGAGACAGCTAGGGTTTTGGACCAGGTCTGGTCTGAGACAGCTAGGGTTTTGGACCAGGTCTGGTCTGAGACAGCTAGGGTTTTGGACCAGGTCTGGTCTGAGACAGCTAGGGTTTTGGACCAGGTCTGGTCTGAGACAGCTAGGGTTTTGGACCAGGTCTGGTCTGAGACAGCTAGGGTTTTGGACCAGGTCTGGTCTGAGACAGCTAGGGTTTTGGACCAGGTCTGGTCTGAGACAGCTAGGGTTTTGGACCAGGTCTGGTCTGAGACAGCTAGGGTTTTGGACCAGGTCTGGTCTGAGACAGCTAGGGTTTTGGACCAGGTCTGGTCTGAGGCAGCTAGGGTTTTGGACCAGGTCTGGTCTGAGACAGCTAGGGTTTTGGACCAGGTCTGGTCTGAGACAGCTAGGGTTTTGGACCAGGTCTGGTCTGAGGCAGGGCAGACAGGTGTGTTATGCTAGCCAGGTCTGGTCTGAGGCAGGGCTGGGCAGACAGGTGTGTTAAGCTAGCCAGGTCTGGTCTGAGGCAGGGCAGACAGGTGTGTTAAGCTAGCCAGGTCTGGTCTGAGGCAGGGCAGACAGGTGTGTTAAGCTAGCCAGGTCTGGTCTGAGGCAGGGCAGACAGGTGTGTTAAGCTAGCCAGGTCTGGTCTGAGGCAGGGCAGACAGGTGTGTTAAGCTAGCCAGGTCTGGTCTGAGGCAGGGCTGGGCAGACAGGTGTGTTATGCTAGCCAGGTCTGGTCTGAGGCAGGGCAGACAGGTGTGTTATGCTAGCCAGGTCTGGTCTGAGGCAGGGCAGACAGGTGTGTTAAGCTAGCCAGGTCTGGTCTGAGGCAGGGCTGGGCAGACAGGTGTGTTATGCTAGCCAGGTCTGGTCTGAGGCAGGGCTGGGCAGACAGGTGTGTTAAGCTAGCCAGGTCTGGTCTGAGGCAGGGCAGACAGGTGTGTTATGCTAGCCAGGTCTGGTCTGAGGCAGGGCAGACAGGTGTGTTAAGCTAGCCAGGTCTGGTCTGAGGCAGGGCTGGGCAGACAGGTGTGTTAAGCTAGCCAGGTCTGGTCTGAGGCAGGGCAGACAGGTGTGTTATGCTAGCCAGGTCTGGTCTGAGGCAGGGCAGACAGGTGTGTTAAGCTAGCCAGGTCTGGTCTGAGGCAGGGCTGGGCAGACAGGTGTGTTAAGCTAGCCAGGTCTGGTCTGAGGCAGGGCAGACAGGTGTGTTATGCTAGCCAGGTCTGGTCTGAGGCAGGGCAGACAGGTGTGTTAAGCTAGCCAGGTCTGGTCTGAGGCAGGGCTGGGCAGACAGGTGTGTTAAGCTAGCCAGGTCTGGTCTGAGGCAGGGCAGACAGGTGTGTTAAGCTAGCCAGGTCTGGTCTGAGGCAGGGCAGACAGGTGTGTTAAGCTAGCCAGGTCTGGTCTGAGGCAGGGCAGACAGGTGTGTTATGCTAGCCAGGTCTGGTCTGAGGCAGGGCTGGGCAGACAGGTGTGTTAAGCTAGCCAGGTCTGAGGCAGGGCAGGGCAGGGCAGACAGGTATTTTAGGCTGTAGAGTGAGTACGCGGTCACAACCCTTCACAGATTTGCTAAAAAATAAAATGTGATAACTTTTTCAAATCCAATGTATTTTCCACATAGATTCCATGTGACAATACATTGACAAATTACAATGAACCAACACTGATTCAACCAGTGTGTGGCCAATGGGAGGGAGGCTACTGCAGAAACAATGTTGATTCAACCAGTTTGTGGCCAATGGGAGGGAGACTACTGCAGTTCTATGTGAATACCATCAACCAATGGGCCCAGGTCACTACTTCTCTGGTCGAAAGTAGTGCACTATATGGGGAATAGGGTTCTATAGGGCTCTGGTCTAAAGTAGTGCACTATATAGGGAATAGAGTGCAATTTGTGTCTCGTGCAATATATTGTTATCTGCAGTAAAGGTCAGCTAGTGTTCCTGCTCTAGAGGAGACATGCTGCCTGGGTGAATAAGCTCTTTGTTCCCAGTTACATGGCCGGCAGCCATCTTAGTTCCCCTCAGTGTTGGTTTAACACATCATATGACCTTCATGTGTTCTGTGTGCTCTGGGGCTGTAAACACCAGATTGGGAGTTTTTAACTGCAGGTGCAGGCGAGAGATTGCAAGGCGATGAAATCTGCCACTTTCTTTGTCTTGAACGTCCCAAGTCCAAAACATGGGTGTTTTATAATAACAAACTAAAGCTGGAGTTGATTTGACTTTTTTAGATGGAATTGATTGCATTGATTTGTGCTGCTTTGTCCTTGATGGCAATAGTATCTGTTTTATCAGTAACTTTCACTTTAGAACCTCCGAGTCCATTAGTGTCTGTTGTTATTCACTTTAGAACCTCCGAGTCCATTAGTGTCTGTTGTTATTCACTTTAGAACCTCCGAGTCCATTAGTGTCTGTTGTTATTCACTTTAGAACCTCCGAGTCCATTAGTGTCTGTTGTTATTCACTTTAGAACCTCCGAGTCCATTAGTGTCTGTTGTTATTCAGTAAACGCCAAGTCCATTAGTGTCTGTTGTTATTCAGTAAACGCCAAGTCCATTAGTGTCTGTTGTTATTCAGTAAACGCCAAGTCCATTAGTGTCTGTTGTCATTCAGTAAACGCCGAGTCCATTAGTGTCTGTTGTTATTCAGTAAACGCCAAGTCCATTAGTGTCTGTTGTCATTCAGTAAACGCCAAGTCCATTAGTGTCTGTTGTTATTCAGTAAACGCCAAGTCCATTAGTGTCTGTTGTTATTCAGTAAACACCGAGTCCATTAGTGTCTGTTGTTATTCAGTAAACACCAAGTCCATTAGTGTCTGTTGTCATTCAGTAAACGCCGAGTCCATTAGTGTCTGTTGTTATTCAGTAAACGCCAAGTCCATTAGTGTCTGTTGTTATTCAGTAAACACCAAGTCCATTAGTGTCTTGTGTTATTCACTTTAGAACCTCCGAGTCCATTAGTGGCTGTTGTCATTCAGTAAACACCACGTCCATTAGTGTCTGTTGTTATTCAGTAAACACCAAGCCCATTAGTGTCTGTTGTTATTCAGTAAACACCGAGTCCATTAGTGTCTGTTGTTATTCAGTAAACGCCGAGTCCATTAGTGTCTGTTGTTATTCAGTAAACGCCAAGTCCATTAGTGTCTGTTGTTATTCAGTAAACACCAAGTCCATTAGTGTCTGTTGTCATTCAGTAAACGCCGAGTCCATTAGTGTCTGTTGTTATTCAGTAAACGCCGAGTCCATTAGTGTCTGTTGTTATTCAGTAAACACCAAGTCCATTAGTGTCTTGTGTTATTCACTTTAGAACCTCCGAGTCCATTAGTGTCTGTTGTCATTCAGTAAACACCACGTCCATTAGTGTCTGTTGTTATTCAGTAAACACCAAGCCCATTAGTGTCTGTTGTTATTCAGTAAACACCGAGTCCATTAGTGTCTGTTGTTATTCAGTAAACACCAAGCCCATTAGTGTCTGTTGTTATTCAGTAAACACCGAGTCCATTAGTGTCTGTTGTTATTCAGTAAACACCGAGTCCATTAGTGTCTGTTGTTATTCAGTAAACACAGAGTCCATTAGTGTCTGTTGTTATTCAGTAAACACCAAGCCCATTAGTGTCTGTTGTTATTCAGTAAACACCGAGTCCATTAGTGTCTGTTGTCATTCAGTAAACGCCGAGTCCATTAGTGTCTGTTGTTATTCAGTAAACGCCAAGTCCATTAGTGTCTGTTGTCATTCAGTAAACGCCGAGTCCATTAGTGTCTGTTGTTATTCAGTAAACGCCAAGTCCATTAGTGTCTGTTGTTATTCAGTAAACACCAAGTCCATTAGTGTCTTGTGTTATTCACTTTAGAACCTCCGAGTCCATTAGTGTCTGTTGTCATTCAGTAAACACCACGTCCATTAGTGTCTGTTGTTATTCAGTAAACACCAAGCCCATTAGTGTCTGTTGTTATTCAGTAAACACCGAGTCCATTAGTGTCTGTTGTTATTCAGTAAACACCAAGCCCATTAGTGTCTGTTGTTATTCAGTAAACACCAAGTCCATTAGTGTCTGTTGTTATTCAGTAAACACCAAGTCCATTAGTGTCTGTTGTTATTCAGTAAACACCAAGTCCATTAGTGTCTGTTGTTATTCAGTAAACACCACGTCCATTAGTGTCTGTTGTTATTCAGTAAACACCAAGTCCAGTAGTGTCTGTTGTTATTCAGTAAACACCACGTCCATTAGTGTCTGTTGTTATTCAGTAAACACCAAGTCCATTAGTGTCTGTTATTCAGTAAACACCAAGTCCATTAGTGTCTGTTGTCATTCAGTAAACACCAAGCCCATTAGTGTCTTGTGTTATTCACTTTAGAACCTCCGAGTCCATTAGTGTCTGTTGTCATTCAGTAAACGCCGAGTCCATTAGTGTCTGTTGTCATTCAGTAAACACCAAGCCCATTAGTGTCTGTTGTTATTCAGTAAACACCACGTCCATTAGTGTCTGTTGTTATTCAGTAAACAACAAGTCCATTAGTGTCTTGTGTTATTCACTTTAGAACCTCCGAGTCCATTAGTGTCTGTTGTCATTCAGTAAACGCCGAGTCCATTAGTGTCTGTTGTCATTCAGTAAACACCAAGTCTATTAGTGTCTGTTGTTATTCAGTAAACACCAAGTCCATTAGTGTCTTGTGTTATTCACTTTAGAACCTCCGAGTCCATTAGTGTCTGTTGTTATTCAGTAAACACCAAGTCCATTAGTGTCTGTTGTTATTCAGTAAACACCAAGTCCATTAGTGTCTGTTGTTATTCCGTAAACACCAAGTCCATTAGTGTCTGTTGTTATTCTGTAAACACCAAGTCCAGTAGTGTCTGTTGTTATTCAGTAAACACCAAGTCCAGTAGTGTCTGTTGTTATTCAGTAAACACCAAGTCCAGTAGTGTCTGTTGTTATTCAGTAAACACCAAGTCCAGTAGTGTCTGTTGTTATTCAGTAAACACCAAGTCCAGTAGTGTCTGTTGTTATTCAGTAAACACCAAGTCCATTAGTGTCTGTTGTTATTCAGTAAACACCAAGTCCATTAGTGTCTGTTGTTATTCCGTAAACACCAAGTCCATTAGTGTCTGTTGTTATTCAGTAAACACCAAGTCCATTAGTGTCTGTTGTTATTCCGTAAACACCAAGTACATTGTTATTCCAAAACGCTGTGGTACATTGTGTTTTGTTAGTTCTGTGGCTGTAAAAATGGACAAACCTTTATACTGTAGGTGCAGGGATTGATAGCATTGATTATTAGTCACTTGTTTACAGTCCACCATTGCATTGATTATTAGTCACTTGTTTACAGTCCACCATTGCATTGATTATTAGTCACTTGTTTACAGTCCACCATTGCATTGATTATTAGTCACTTGTTTACAGTCCACCATTTCTTTGTCCAGTTGATATTTGTTCATTTATCTTCAGGACGTCCAGTGATGTAATCTCTGCCCAGTATTTATTATTCATTAGACTCTGTCTTTCTATTCCCTCGTAAACCTGTATGTATGTAGCAGCTTGTCAGGCCAGTGTATAGTCAGGGTTAGCTGAGACTTCACGGAAAGGGTTCTGACATTTACTGACAAGAGTTACTGACAAGAGTTACTGTTATTGACAAGAGCTACTGACAAGAGCTACTGACAAGAGTTACTGTTATTGACAAGAGCTACTGACAAGAGCTACTGACAAGAGTTACTGTTATTGACAAGAGCTACTGACAAGAGCTACTGACAAGAGTTACTGTTATTGACAAGAGCTACAGACAAGAGCTACTGACAAGAGCTACTGACAAGAGTTACTGTTATTGACAAGAGCTGCTGACAAGAGCTACTGTTATTGACAAGAGCTACTGACAAGAGTTACTGTTATTGACAAGAGCTACTGTTATTGACAAGAGCTACTGACAAGAGTTACTGTTATTGACAAGAGCTACTGACAAGAGTTACTGTTATTGACAAGAGCTACTGACAAGAGTTACTGTTATTGACAAGAGCTACTGACAAGAGTTACTGTTATTGACAAGAGCTACTGACAAGAGTTACTGTTATTCACAAGAGCTACTGACAAGAGCTGCTGACAAGAGCTACTGACAAGAGCTACTGACAAGAGTTACTGACAAGAGTTACTGTTATTGACAAGAGTTACTGACAAGAGTTACTGTTATTGACAAGAGTTACTGACAAGAGTTACTGTTATTCACAAGAGCTACTGACAAGAGTTACTGTTATTCACAAGAGCTACTGACAAGAGCTGCTGACAAGAGCTACTGACAAGAGCTACTGACAAGAGTTACTGACAAGAGTTACTGTTATTGACAAGAGCTACTGACAAGAGTTACTGTTATTGACAAGAGCTACTGACAAGAGTTACTGTTATTCACAAGAACTACTGACAAGAGCTGCTGACAAGAGCTACTGACAAGAGCTGCTGACAAGAGCTACTGACAAGAGTTACTGTTATTGACAAGAGCTACTGACAAGAGTTACTGTTATTGACGAGCTGCTGACAAGAGCTACTGACAAGAGCTGCTGACAAGAGCTACTGTTATTGACAAGAGCTACTGACAAGAGTTACTGTTATTGACAAGAGCTACTGACAAGAGTTACTGTTATTGACAAGAGCTACTGACAAGAGTTACTGTTATTGACAAGAGCTACTGACAAGAGCTACTGACAAGAGTTACTGTTATTGACAAGAGCTACTGTTATTGACAAGAGCTACTGACAAGAGCTACTGACAAGAGTTACTGTTATTGACAAGAGCTACTGACATCAGTCACTGGCTTCATCAATAAAAGCATCGTTGACGTCGTACCCACAGTAACTGTACATACATACCCCAACCAGAAACCATGGATAATAGGCGACATCCGCACTGAGCTAAAGGGTAGAGCTGGCGCCTTCAAGGAAGGGGACTTATAATAAATCCTGCTACGTCCTCAGACGAACCATCAAACAGGCAAAGCACCAATACAGGACTAAGATTGAATCGTACCACAACGGCTCTGACACTCTTTGGATGTGGCAGGGCCTGCCAACTATTACAGACTACAATGGGAAGCCCAGCCGCTAGCTGCCCAATGATGTGAGCCTACCAGACGAGCTAAATCACTTCTCTGCTCGCTTCGAGGCAAGCAACACTGATGCATGCATGAGACTATCAGTTGTTCTTGGATGACTGTGTGATCACGCTCTCTGTAGCCGATGTGAACAAGACCTTTAAACAGGTCAGCATTCACAAGGCCGCTGGGCCAGACGGATTACCAGAACGGTTGCTGGGGGCATGTGCTCACCAATTTGTAAGTCGCTCTGGATAAGAGCGTCTGCTAAATGACTTAAATGTAAATGTAAATGTGCTGACCAACTGAATGGTGTCTTCACTGACATTTTTAATATGTCCCTGATTGAGTCTGTAATACCAACATGTTTCAAGCAGACCACCATAGTCCCTGTGCCCTAGAACACTAAGGTAACCTGCCTTCACGTCCGTAGCCACGAAGTGCTTTGAAAGGCTGGACACGTCTCACATCAACACCATTATCCCAGAAACCCTAGACCCGCTCTAATTTGCATGCCGCTCCAAACAGATCCACAGATGATGCGATCTCTACTCCACACTGTCCCACCTGGACAAAAGGAACACCTACGTGAGAATGAGGAGACAGCCTATAGAGAGGAGATCAGAAAGGTGCCATAATAACATCCTGTCCCTCAAAGTAATCAAGATAAAGGAGATGATTGTGGACTGCTCTCTTTATCTCAGCCAATCATGGTTAGTGGGAAGGTTGCTCACTTTTCTGTGGCTAAACCAACTAGGCTATTTTATTTGTATTTACAGATGACATACGAGTTTGATATTAAGGCGCATGAAAGTTGACATGTTCGTGACGGCATTTCTGCCAAAAAATGCATTTTGAAAATAAAAATCAATATGTTCTAAAGGCTGTGAAGTCGTGCGACGTCGTTTCCTGAATTGAGTCACAAATGTGATATACCGAAGCACCTGAGTGAGCTGAGTGCGCAATTACGCAGGTACTTTCCCGAAACAGACGACACAAACAACTGGATGCGTTATCCCTTTCATGCCCTGCCTCCAGTCCACTTACCGATATCTGAACCAGAGAGACTCATCGAAATTGCAACAAGCAGTTCTGTGAAAATGTAATTGAATCAGAAGCCGCTGCCAGATTTCTAGATAGGGCTGCGCTCAGAGTGTCCTGCCTTGGAAAATCGCGCTGTTAAGACACTGATGCCCTTTGCAGCCACATACCTATGTGAGAATGGATTCTCGGCCCTCGCTAGCATGAAAACTACATACAGGCGCAGACGGTGTGTGGAAAATGATTTAAAACTGAGTCTCTCCAATACAACCCAACATTGCAGACTTTTCAAGCAATCCCTTAACCTGTGTTAATTCACTTATTCACAATTGTTGATGAACAAATAAGGTTTTATATGTAAGATGGTTAAATAAAGAACAAAATTATTGATTATTATTATGTTATTATTTGTGCCCTGGTCCTTCCCACGAGCCAGGTCGTGACGACAACTCACACTCATTCTTATGTTTAATAAATGTATGGCATAGTGTGTGTGTGGCAGTCTTACAATGAAGGCAAAAAACAACATTTGACCCTGGTGCTAGAGGAGGTACGCTGACCCTGGTGCTAGAGGGGGTACAGCTGACCCTGGTGCTAGAGGGGGTACGCTGACCCTGGTGCTAGAGGGGGTACAGCTGACCCTGGTGCTAGAGGGGGTACGCTGACCCTGGTGCTAGAGGGGGTACGCTGACCCTGGTGCTAGAGGGGGTACGCTGACCCTGGTGCTAGAGGGGGTACAGCTGACCCTGGTGCTAGAGGGGGTACGCTGACCCTGGTGCTAGAGGGGGTACGCTGACCCTGGTGCTAGAGGGGTACAGCTGACCCTGGTGCTAGAGGGGTACGCTGACCCTGGTGCTAGAGGGCGTACACAGCTGGAGGTTGAATGTTTGAAGGGGAACAGGACTATAAACAGTTTGGGAACCACTGCTCTAGAGCACACAAGAAACTATACATACCTCAGCCTAAACATCAGCGACACATCACTTCCACAAAGCTGCGAACGATCTGAGAGACAAGGCAAGAAGGGCCTTCTACGCCATCAAAAGGAACATAAAATTAGACATACCAACTACTACATGCAGAGCAGAATTAGGCCGATCCCCACTAACTATCAAAATCCAGAAAAGAGCCGTTAAATTCTACAACCACCTAAAAGGAAGCTATTCGCAAACCTTCCATAACAGAGCCATCGCCTGCAGAGAGATGAACCTGGAGAAAAGTCCCCTCAGCAAGCTGGTCCTGGGGCTCTGTTCACAAACAGACCCTACAGAGCCTCAGGACAGCAGCACAATTAGACACAACCAAATCATGAGAAAACAAAAAGATAATTACTTGACACATTGGAAAGAATTAACAAAAGAAAAAAACGAGCAAACTAGAATGCTACTTGGCCCTAAACAGAGAGTACACAGTGGCCACTGTGACTGACCACAAATGAAAAACAAGCTGTGATTATGTACAGACTCAGTGAGCATAGCCTTGCTATTGAGAAAGGCCACCGTAGGAAGACTTGGCTCTCAAGAGAAGACAGGCTATGTTGCACACTGCCCACAAAATGAGGTGGACACTGAGCTGCACTTCCTAACCTCCTGCCCAAATGTATGACCATATTAGAGACACATATTTCCCTCAGATTACACAGACACACAAATCATTTGAAAACAAGTTTGATAAACTCCCATATCTACTGGGTGACATACCACAGTGTGACATCACAGATTTCTACAGATACAATTTCATCCAATAATTTACTTAACACAGGCAACACGTTTATAGCCATTGACCAGTGAATGCAGATTTTTTTACACTTAGGTAGTGGAATAACCTTTGACTCTTTCCAGGCTTCTAGGCACACCCCATCAAGCACTTATTACAAATATGAGAGATTGGGGTAGATATTTGATTAGCTGTAACTCTAAACAATTTGGTGTCTAGATTATCTGTACCAGGTGACTTGTCATCCGAAAGAGACAACAGCGTCCTTTCTACCTGATGAAAAACAAACCTGCATTGCCTCTCCTCCATGATAAAATCTGTTATCAGGGTATATGGCATTGAGCCATCAGTTGGAATCATAACATTCCTCAACTTGTCCACTTTGCCTGTAAAATATTAATTAAAGTAGTTTTCCGATGTCGTGTGGTTTTGTAATAAATATACCCTCTGATTCAACAAAAGAGATGGACATGTTTGAATTCCTACCCGTAATAGTGTTCAATGTTCTCCACAGTTTTTTCCCATCATCCTTCACTTCATCAGTTTTCGAATCCCTCCTTCTTTCTTTATTTTGGTCACAAGATTTCTTCATTTACAATAACTTTACTTATCAAACACAGTGCCAGATTTATCTGCTACTTTTTTGGCATCGTGACATTGAATCCTTACATTTCTCAGCTCGTCATCAATCCATGGGGCACCATTTAACCTCACTGTGCATTTTCTTAAAGGGGCGTGTTTATCAGCTATAACGTAAATCATTTCTTAAAGGGGCTTATCAGCTGTACTCATAAATCATTTCTTAAAGGGGCTTATCAGTTGTACTCATAAATCATTTCTTAAAGGGGCTTATCAGCTATACTCATAAATCATTTCTTAAAGGGGCTTATCAGCTATACTCATAAATCATTTCTTAAAGGGGCTTATCAGCTATAATCATAACTTTTCCTTAAAGGGGCTTATCAGCTATACTCATAAATCATTTCTTAAAGGGGCTTATCAGCTATACTCATAAATCATTTCTTAAAGGGGCTTATCAGCTATACTCATAAATCATTTCTTAAAGGGGCGTGCTTATCAGTTATACGCATAAATCATTTCATAAACAAACTTAATGACATTTCAGGATCATCCTCACTACACACTTCTAACCTTTGGCCCATTCTCAATCTCATCCACAACGAGTCCTGATTGAACCCTCTGTAGGACCTGTGGTAGATTACCTTAGGGGCTTTGGTATTTTAGTGTTCCTGGTGAGCGAGTCCTGATTGAACCCTCTATAGGACCTGTGGTAGATTACCTTAGGGCCAGCCTTTGGTATTTTAGTGTTCCTAGTGAGCGAGTTCTGATTGAACCCTCTGTAGGACCTGTGGTAGATTACCTTAGGGCCAGCCTTTGGTATTTTAGTGTTCCTAGTGAGCGAGTCCTGATTGAACCCTCTGTAGGACCTGTGGTAGATTACCTTAGGGCCAGCCTCTGGTATTTTATTTTTCCTAGTGAGCAAGTCCTGATTGAACTCTCTCTAGGACCTGTGGTAGATTACCTTAGGGCCAGCATCTGGTATTTTAGTTTTCCTAGTGAGCGAGTCCTGATTGAACCCTGCACTGGACAGCATATTTCATGAATTATGTTCCTTTAAACTTCATATATTCAAGTGATTAACAGACCTTTCTTTGGTAGATTTACAGTGTACGTCCAAACATGAATCAGCAGTTGGAATCTGAGAGAGAGATAGAGTGTGTGTGTGTGTGTGGGTGGAGGGGTGGAGTTGCTTGTGTCTGTCTCTCCTAGAGAGTGAGAGAGAGAGAGTCAGTCAGTCGTCAGGAGAATGTGGGCTTTTGGCAGCAGAGGGTATTGGAAAGACGTTGACTGATTTTGAAGGAAATACAAGCAGAGCTGTAGTTTGTGGGCAGAGCTCTCCGCTCCTGAGAGAGGACTCCTTCCAGCCTGCAGTAACACAGTAACATTGCTGCTTAGTGTTTTAACGCAGCTGATCTGTTACTTAGAAATAGATGGGAACAAAAAGAGTTAGGCTTTTCAACATTCCTTCCTGAAGTCGTTGCCTACCCCCCCCATGTAGCTTTGACCTGCCCCAGCCTTCCCCTTATGCCCCCCACCCCTTCCCTCACATCTGCTAGTCTGTTTCCTCCTCTGTGGTGATAAGAGAATATTTTTAGCAATATGTTTGTGTCCAGTTGGTAATACTCTGTACTGTGTGTTGGAGTCAACACTATACGACTGTGTTGTGTGGTGTTAATCAATCAAATGTATTTATATCGCCCTTCTTACATCAGCTGATGTCACAAAGTGCTGTACAGAAACCCAGACCTAAAACCCCAAACAGCAAGCAATGCAGCTGTAGAAGCACGGTGGCTAGGAAAAACTCCCTAGAAAGGCCAAAACCTAGGAAGAAACCTAGAGAGGAACCAGGCTATGTGGGGTGGCCAGTCCTCTTCTGGCTGTGCCGAGTGGAGATAATAACAGAACATGGCCAAGATGTTCAAATGTTCATAGATGACTAGCAGCATCAAATAATAACAGTCACAGTAGTTGTCGAGGGTGCAACAGGTCAGCACTTCAGGAGTAAATGTCATTTGGCTTTTCATAGCCGATCATTCAGAGTATCTCTTAACGCTCCTGCTGTCTCTAGAGAGTTGAAAACAGCAGGTCTGGGACAAGTAGCACGTCCGGTGAACAGGTCAGGGTTCCATAGCCGCAAACAGAACAGAATACTACTGTACTGGGTGGTGTCAACACTGTACTACTGTACTGGGTGGTGTCAACACTGTACTACTGTACTGGGTGGTGTCAACACTATACTACTGTACTGGGTGGTGTCAACACTATACTACTGTACTGTGTGGTGTCAACACTATACTACTGTACTGGGTGGTGTCAACACTATACTACTGTACTGGGTGGTGTCAACACTATACTACTGTACTGGGTGGTGTCAACACTATACTACTGTACTGGGTGGTGTCAACACTATACTACTGTACTGGGTGGTGTCAACACTATACTACTGTACTGGGTGGTGTCAACACTATACTACTGTACTGTGTGGTGTCAACACTATACTACTGTACTGGGTGGTGTCAACACTATACTACTGTACTGTGTGGTGTCAACACTATACTACTGTACTGTGTGGTGTCAACACTGTACTACTGTACTGGGTGGTGTCAACACTATACTACTGTACTGTGTGGTGTCAACACTGTACTACTGTACTGGGTGGTGTCAACACTGTACTGTGTGGTGTCAACACTATACTACTGTACTGGGTGGTGTCAACACTGTACTGTGTGGTGTCAACACTGCACTACTGTACTGTGTGGTTGTCAATACTATACTACTGTACTGGGTGGTGTCAACACTATACTACTGTACTGTGTGGTGTCAACACTATACTACTGTACTGGGTGGTGTCAACACTATACTACTGTACTGTGTGGTGTCAACACTATACTACTGTACTGTGTGGTGTCAACACTGTACTGGGTGGTGTCAACACTATACTACTGTACTGGGTGGTGTCAACACTGTACTACTGTACTGGGTGGTGTCAACACTATACTACTGTACTGTGTGGTGTCAACACTATACTACTGTACTGTGTGGTGTCAACACTATACTACTGTACTGGGTGGTGTCAACACTGTACTACTGTACTGTACTGTGTGGTGTCAACAATATACTACTGTACTGGGTGGTGTCAGCACTGTACTCACTGTACTGTGTGGTGTCAACACTGTACTGTGTGGTGTCAACAATATACTACTGTACTGGGTGGTGTCAACAATATACTACTGTACTGGGTGGTGTCAACACTATACAACTGTACTGTGTGGTGTCAACACTGTACTGTGTGGTGTCAACACTATACTACTGTACTGGGTGGTGTCAACACTATACCCACTGTACTGTGTGGTGTCAACACTATACTACTGTACTGGGTGGTGTCAACACTGTACTGGGTGGTGTCAACACTACTATTGTACTGGGTGGTGTCAACACTGTACTGGGTGGTGTCAACACTGTACTGTGTGGTGTCAACACTGTACTGTGTGGTGTCAACACTATACTACTGTACTGGGTGGTGTCAACACTGTACTGTGTGGTGACAACACTATACTACTGTACTGGGTGGTGTCAACACTGTACTGGGTGGTGTCAACACTGTACTGTGTGGTGTCAACACTATACTACTGTACTGTGTGGTGTCAACACTGTACTACTGTACTGGGTGGTGTCAACACTGTACTGGGTGGTGTCAACACTGTACTGGGTGGTGTCAACACTGTACTACTGTACTGTGTGGTGTCAACACTATACAACTGTACTGTGTGGTGTCAACACTGTACTGTGTGGTGTCAACATTATACTACTGTACTGTGTGGTGTCAACACTGTACTGGGTGGTGTCAACACTGTACTACTTTACTGGATGGTGTCAACATTATACTACTGTACTGGGTGGTGTCAACACTATACTGCGTGGTGTCAACATTATACTACTGTACTGTGTGGTGTCAACACTGTACTGTGTGGTGTCAACACTGTACTACTTTACTGGATGGTGTCAACACGACAGGAAACAGAGATATGGAGAGTCAGTCTTCCTTTTGCCTGGCAGTTCATTCTGGTGGTTCTGGAAACATTATTTTTTGTAGCTACCTCTCCCTGACGGCAGATAGCCAATATCTCAGGTATATCTTTACATGGAATACTAGTTAGCCTGTTTTAAGACTCAGGGCTCTATTCAATCTGGATGGCTGAAGTGATAGAGATTGCCCGTTATTAATTTAAAGGTAATTTCTAATTGAGCTGACATGTGTAGCGTTCACCGTAAATGCAGTCTCTGCTAACATTACCTTTAAATTTCAATCACGCTGTGTAACACTGAACTCCTGCTCTACGGATGGAATAGAGCCCTGAGTGGAGACCAGGGTCTGTATTGACAAGGCGTCTCAAAGTAGGACTGCTGATTTACGATCATTATGATCCAAAAGACATATTTTTACAGATGATTTTATTTGAACCTTATTTAACTAGGCAAAATTCTCATTTACAATGACGGTCTACCAAAAAGTCCGCCTACAGGGATGGGGGCTAGGATTTAAAAATACAAAATATATATAGTAAAAACACACATCACGACAAGAGAGACACCAGAACACTACATAAAGATAGACCAAGCTGACAACACATCATGGTAGCAACACATCATGGTACAAACATTATTGGGCACAGACAACAGCACAAGGGCAAGAAGGTAGAGACAACAATACATCACACAAAGCAGCCACAACTGTCAATAAGAGTAATCCATGACTGAGACTTTGAATGAAAAGATGGAGGGAAAACTGTCCAGTTTGAGTGTTTGTTGCAAGCTCAACTTCGCTGATCCTCAACACTGGGGCCCCGCAAGGGTGCGTTCTCAGCCCCCTCCTGTACTCCCTGTTCATCCACCACTGCGTGGCCATGCACGCCTCCAATTCAATCATCAAGTTTGCAGTCGACACAACAGTGGTAGGCTTGATTACCAACAATGACGAGACAGCCTACAGGTAGGAGGTGAGGGCCCTCGGAGTGTGGTGTCAGGACAATAACCTGACACTCAACGTCAGCAAAACTAAGGAGATGATTGTGGACTTCAGGAAACAGCAGAGGGAACAACCCCCTATCCACATCGATGGAACAGGGTGGAAACTTTTAAGTTCCTCGGTGGTTTACATATCACCGGCAAACTGAAATGATCCACGCACACAGAGAGTGTGGTGAAGAAGGTGCGACAGCGCCTCTTCAACCTCAGGAGGCTGAAGAAATTCGGCTTGTCACCAAAAACCCTCACTAACTTTTACAGATGCACAATCGAGAGCATCCTGTCAGGCTGTATCACCGCCTGGTACGGCAACTGCACCGCCCACAACCGTAAGGCTCTCCAGAGGGTAGTGAGGTCTGCACAACGCATCACCGGGGGAAAACTACCTGCCCTCCAGGACACCTACACCACCCGATGTCACAGGAAGGCCATAAAGATCATCAAGGACAACAACCACCCGAGCCACTAGCTGTTCACCCCGCTTGCATCCAGAAGGCGAGGTCAGTACAGGTGCATCAAAGCGGGGACCGAGAGATTGAAAAACAGCTTCTATCTCAAGGCCATCAGACTGTTAAACAGCCATCACTAACACAGAGTGGCTGCTGCCTACATACAGACCAGAAATCATTGGCCACTTTAATAAGTGGATCACTCGTCACTTTAAAAATGATGTTTACATATCTTACATTACTCATCTCATATGTATATACTGTATAACATACTATCTATTGCATCTCAGCCGCTCTGTCATCGCTCGTCCAATTTATTTTATATTGATATATTATTATCCCATTCCTTTACTAGATTTTGTGTATTAGGTTTTGTTGTGGAATTTGTTAGATACTGCTGCACTGTCGGGTACTAGAAGCATAAGCATTTCGCTACACTCACAATAACATCTGCTAACCATGTGTATGTGACCAGTAAAAATTGATTTGATTTGATAAGTGAGTCTGCTAAATGACTCACTACTATAAGTGGCTGTGGATAAGTGAGTCTGCTAAATGACTCACTACTATAAGTGGCTGTGGATAATAGAGTCTGCTAAATGACTCACTACTATAAGTGGCTGTGGATAAGAGAGTCTGCTAAATGACTCACTACTATAAGTGGCTGTGGATAAGAGTGTCTGCTAAATGACTCACTACTATAAGTGGCTGTGGATAAGAGAGTCTGCTAAATGACTCACTACTATAAGTGGCTGTGGATAAGTGAGTCTGCTAAGTGACTAATATGTCAATGTACCCTACAGTACTCTACTGCACACTTCTCTACAGTACACTAGAGTACACTCACTGAAAGAGCTACAGAGGCATATGAAAAGGGTAGAGATAGAGGGAGAGACACAGACAGACAGAGAAATAGAGAGAGAAGTCTGAGAGGGTAGCTAGCTAGGCTGCAGTACACTACCCATGTCTGAGAGGGTAGCTAGCTAGGCTGCAGTACGCTACCCATGTCTGAAAGGGTAGCTAGCTAGGCTGCAGTACACTACCCATGTCTGAGAGGGTAGCTAGCTAGGCTGCAGTACACTACCCATGTCTGAGAGGGTAGCAAGATAGGCTGCAGAACACTACCCATGTCTGAGAGGGTAGCTAGCTAGGCTGCAGAACACTACCCATGTCTGAGAGGGTAGCTAGCTAGGCTGCAGTACACTACCCATGTCTGAGAGGGTAGCTAGCTAGGCTGCAGTACACTACCCATGTCTGAAAGGGTAGCTAGCTAGGCTGCAGTACACTACCCATGTCTGAAAGGGTAGCTAGCTAGGCTGCAGTACACTACCCATGTCTGAGAGGGTAGCTAGCTAGGCTGCAGAACACTACCCATGTCTGAGAGGGTAGCTAGCTAGGCTGCAGAACACTACCCATGACTGAGAGGGTAGCTAGCTAGGCTGCAGTACACTACCCATGTCTGGCCTGCTCGTCTCCCTACCACTGAGGAAGTACAGTTCCCAGTCAAAACTGTTCGCTGCTCTGGCCCCCCAATGGTGGAACAAACTCCCTCACGACGCCAGGACAGCGGAGTCAATCACCACCTTCCGGAGACACCTGAAACCCCACCTCTTTAAGGAATACCTAGGATAGGATAAGTAATCCTTCTCACCCCCCTAAAAGATTTAGATGCACTATTGTAAAGTGGCTGTTCCACTGGATGTCATAAGGTGAATGCACCAATTTGTAAGTCGCTCTGGATAAGAGCGTCTGCTAAATGACTTAAATGTAATGTAATGATGGGAGGGTAGCTAGCTAGGCTGCAGTACACTACCCATGTCTGAAAGGGTAGCTAGCTAGGCTGCAGTACACTACCCATGTCTGAGAGGGTAGCTAGCTAGGCTGCAGCACACTACCCATGTCTGAGAGGGTAGCTAGCTAGGCTGCAGCACACTACCCATGTCTGAGAGGGTAGCTAGCTAGGCTGCAGTACACTACCCATGTCTGAAAGGGTAGCTAGCTAGGCTGCAGTACACTACCCATGTCTGAGAGGGTAGCTAGCTAGGCTGCAGTACACTACCCATGTCTGAGAGGGTAGCTAGCTAGGCTGCAGTACACTACCCATGTCTGAAAGGGTAGCTAGCTAGGTTGCAGTACACTACCCATGTCTGAGAGGGTAGCTAGCTAGGCTGCAGTACACTACCCATGTCTGAGAGGGTAGCTAGCTAGGTTGCAGTACACTACCCATGTCTGAGAGGGTAGCTAGCTAGGCTGCAGTACACTACCCATGTCTGAGAGGATAGCTAGCTAGGCTGCAGCACACTACCCATGTCTGAAAGGGTAGCTAGCTAGGCTGCAGTACACTACCTGGGATATAACCAGATTGTGAGATTAGAACATTGTGATGAGCCAGTAGAAATCCTGTATGTTCATCTGTCTGAAGAAGACTGATGGGTATTGGCTGATGATAACACCAGATCATTCTTTAGCCTGAGTGCTAATCCGTTTGAGCTATCATGCCAACTCATTGCCAATCATTGTCATGCCAAACATAGATGGACAATGAGCACGGACACATCTTGTCAAAAGTAGTGCACTATATAGGGAATAGGGTTCCATAGGTCACTGATCTAAAGTAGTGTACTATATATAGGGAATAGGGTCCCATAGGGCTCTGGTCTAAAGTAGTGTACTATATATAGGGAATAGGGTCCCATAGGTCTCTGGTCTAAAGTAGTGCACTATATAGGGAATAGGGTTCCATAGGTCTCTGGTCTAAAGTAGTGTACTATATATAGGGAATAGGGTCCCATAGGGCTCTGGTCTAAAGTAGTGCACTATATAGGGAATAGGGTTCTATATGGTTCTGGTCTAAAGTAGTGCTCTATATAGTGAATAGGGTTCCATAGGGCTCTGCTCTAAAGTAGTGCACTATATAGGGAATATGGTTATATAGGGCTCTGGTCTAAAGTAGTGCACTATATAGGGAATAGGGTGCTATTTGAGATACACACTGAGCTATGTCTCTCTATCAGTGTTTTCTCCTCCAGATCATCCCATAAACCTGCTCTGCCCAGGCAGGGAGGGAGGAGCAACCATCTGGGTTTTATTCTCATTGTTGGCTCTCTGTCAAGTCCTCAGAAGAACCATCTGTCATGTTTTCCATGGCTTGACGTTGACTGAATCGGTCTGAACCGTTTGTCAGTAACTTTTGATTGTTTAGGGGCAGTTTCCCGGACACAGATTAAAAAGTCAAAGGGGACTCCATTTCCAGCAAACCGTCGCTATGCCAGGCTTGGTCTGGCAGTGATGATGGTGATAAAGATAGTGATGATTATGGTGAGGATGCTAATCATGTGATGATTATGGTGATGATTATGGTGTAATGATTATGGTGATGATTATGATGTGATGATTATGGTGAGGATGATGGTGATAGTGATGATTATCATGTGATGATGAATATGGTGATGATGATTATGGTGAGGATGATGGTGATTATGGTGAGGATGCTAATCATGTGATGATTATGGTGATGATTATGGTGTAATGATTATGGTGTAATGATTATGGTGATGATTATGATGTGATGATTATGGTGAGGATGATGGTGATAGTGATGATTATCATGTGATGATGAATATGGTGATGATGATTATGGTGAGGATGATGGTGATAAAGATAGTGATGATTATGGTGAAAAGATAGTGATGATTATGGTGTTGATGATGGTGATGATTATGGTGATGATGATGGTGATGATTATGGTGATGAAGATGGTGATGATTATGGTGATGATTATGGTGATGATGATGGTGATGATTATGGTGATGATTATGGTGATGATTATGGTGATAAAGATGGTGATGCTTATGGTGATGATGATGGTGATGATGATGGTGATGATGATGGTGATGATTATGGTGATGATTATGGTGTGATGATTATGGTGTGATGATTATGGTGATGATTATGGTGATGATTATGGTGATGATTATGGTGAGGATGATGATGGTGATGATTTTTGGTGTGATGATTATGGTGTGATGATTATGGTGTGATGATTATGGTGTGATGATTATGGTGATGATTATGATGTGATGATTATGGTGATGATTATGGTGATGATTATGATGTGATGATTATGGTGATGATGATGGTGACGATTATCATGTGATGATTATGGTGATGATTATGGTGTGATGATTATGGTGATGATGATGATGGTGATGATGGTGATGGTGATGATGATGATTATGGTGATGGTTATGGTGATAAAGATAGTGATGATTATGGTGATGATTATGGTGATGGTGATGATTATGGTGATGATTATGGTGATGATGATGGTGATAAAGATAGTGATGATTATGGTGATGATGATGATGGTGATGATTATGGTGATGGTGATGATTATGGTGATGATGATGATGGTGATAGTGATGATTAGGATGATGGTGATGGTGATGTGATGATTATGGTGATGATTATGGTGATGATTTTTGGTGTGATGATTATGGTGATGATTATGGTGATGATGATTATGGTGATGATTATGGTGATGATGATTATGGTGATGATGATGATGATGGTGATGATGATGGTGATGATTATGGTGATGATTATGGTGCCGATTATCATGTGATGATTATGGTGATGATTATGGTGCCGATTATCATGTGATGATTATGGCGATGATTATGGTGATGATTATGGTGTGATGATTATGGTGATGATGATGATGGTGATGATGATGATGGTGATGATGATGGTGGTGATTATGGTGATGATTATGGTGATGATTATGGTGATAAAGATAGTGATGATTATGGTGATGATGATGGTGATTATGGTGAGGATGATTATCATGTGATGATTATGGTGATGGTGATGATTATGGTGATGATGATGATGGTGATGATGATGTGATGATTATGGTGATGATGGTGATGGTGATTATGGTGATAATTATGGTGAGGATGATGATGGTGTGATGATTATGGTGTGATGATTATGGTGATGATTATGGTGATGATGATGGTGATAAAGATAGTGATGATTATGGTGATGATGATGATGGTGATGATTATGGTGATGGTGATGATTATGGTGATGATGATGATGGTGATAGTGATGATTAGGATGATGGTGATGGTGATGTGATGATTATGGTGATGATGATGATGATGGTGATAGTGATGATTAGGATGATGGTGATGGTGATGTGATGATTATGGTGATGATGGTGATGGTGATGTGATGATGATGGTGATGGTGATGATTTTTGGTGTGATGATTATGGTGATGATTATGATGTGATGATTATGGTGATGATGATGGTGACGATTATCATGTGATGATTATGGTGATGATTATGGTGCCGATTATCATGTGATGATTATGGTGATGATTATGGTGACGATTATCATGTGATGATTATGGCGATGATTATGGTGATGATTATGGTGTGATGATTATGGTGATGATGATGATGGTGATGATGATGATGGTGATGATGATGGTGATGATTATGGTGATGATTATGGTGATGATTATGGTGATGATGATGATGGTGATGATGATGATGGTGATGATGATGGTGATGATGATGGTGATGATGATGGTGATGATGATGGTGATGATTATGGTGATGATTATGGTGATGATTATGGTGATAAAGATAGTGATGATTATGGTGATGATGATGGTGATGATTATGGTGATGGTGATGATTATGGTGATGATGATGATGGTGATAGTGATGATTAGGATGATGGTGATGGTGATGTGATGATTATGGTGATGATGGTGATGGTGATTATGGTGATAATTATGGTGAGGATGATGATGGTGTGATTATGGTGTGATGATTATGGTGATGATTATGGTGATGATGATTATGGTGATGATGATGATGATGGTGATGATGATGGTGATGATTATGGTGTGATGATTATGGTGATGATTATGATGTGATGATTATGGTGATGATGATGGTGACGATTATCATGTGATGATTATGGTGATGATTATCATGTGATGATTATGATGCGATGATGATTACGGTGATGATTATGACAATGATGATAATGATGATGATGATGGTGATAGTGATGATTATAGTGATAATGATGATGGTGATAGTGATGATTATGATGATGATTATGATAAGATGATGATTATGGTGATAGTGATGATTATGATAATGATCATTGTAATGTGTACCTCAACCTCCCTATAGCTGGACTGTTAGCTGGGTGGTACACCTCCTGCCTACACCTCCTCCCTATAGCTGGACTGTTAGCTGGGTGGTACACCTCCCCTACACCTCCTCCCTATAGCTGGACTGTTAGCTGGGTGGTACACCTCCTCCCTATAGCTGGACTGTTAGCTGGGTGGTACACCTCCTCCCTATAGCTAGACTGTTAGCTGGGTGGTACACCTCCTACCTACAACTCCTCCCTATACCTCCTTCCTATACCTCCTCCCTATAGCTGGACTGTTAGCTGGGTGGTATACCTCCTCCCTACACCTCCTCCCTACACCTCCTCCCTATAGCTGGACTGTTACTGGGTGGTACACCTCCTCCCTATACCTCCTCCCTATAGCTGGACTGTTAGCTGGGTGGTACACCTCCTCCCTATACCTCCTCCCTACACCTCCTCCCAGTAGCTGGACTATTAGCTGGGTGGTACACCACCTCCCTATACCTCCTCCCTACATTTAACATTTTCACATTTAAGTCATTTAGCGGACGCTCTTATCCAGAGCGACTTACAAATTGGTGCATTCACCTTATGACATCCAGTGGAACAGCCACTTTACAATAGTGCATCTAAATCTTTTCTTTTAAGGGGGGTGAGAAGGATTACTTTATCCTATCCTAGGTATTAGGGTTAGGGTTAGGGTTGGGGTTATACCTCCTCCCTATACCTCCTCCCTACACCTCCCCCTATAGCTGGACTGTTAGCTGGGTGGTACACCTCCTCCCTACACCTACTCCCTATAGCTGGACTGTTAGCTGGGTGGTACACCTCCTCCCTATTCCTCCTCCCTATAGCTGGACTGTTAGCTGGGTGGTACACCTCCTCCCTACACCTCCTCCCTACACCTCCTCCCTATAGCTGGACTGTTAGCTGGGTGGTACACCTCCTCCCTACACCTCCTCCCTATAGCTGGACTGTTAGCTGGGTGGTACACCTCCTCCCTACACCTCCTCCCTACACCTCCTCCCTACACCTCCTCCCTATAGCTGGACTGTTAGCTGGGTGGTACACCTCCTCCGTACACCTCCTCCCTATACCTCCTCCCTATAGCTGGACTGTTAGCTGGGTGGTACATCTCCTCCCTACACCTACTCCCTATAGCTGGACTGTTAGCTGGGTGGTACACCTCTTCCCTATACCTCCTCCCTATACCTGGACTGTTAGCTGGGTGGTACACCTCCTCCCTACACCTCCTCCCTATAGCTGGACTGTTAGCTGGGTGGTACACCTCCTCCCTACACCTCCTCCCTATAGCTGGACTGTTAGCTGGGTGGTACACCTCCTCCCTACACCTCCTCCCTACACCTCCTCCCTATACCTCCTCCCTATAGCTGGACTGTTAGCTGGGTGGTACACCTCCTCCGTACACCTCCTCCCTATACCTCCTCCCTATAGCTGGACTGTTAGCTGGGTGGTACACCTCCTCCCTACACCTCCTCCCTATAGCTGGACTGTTAGCTGGGTGGTACACCTCCTCCTACACCTCCTCCCTATAGCTGGACTGTTAGCTGGGTGGTACACCTCCTCCGTACACCTCCTCCCTATATCTCCTCCCCTATAGCTGGACTGTTAGGTGGGTGGTACACCTCCTCCCTACACCTCCTCCCTATAGCTGGACTGTTAGCTGGGTGGTACACCTCCTCCCTATACCTCCTCCCTATAGCTGGACTGTTAGCTGGGTGGTACACCTCCTCCCTACACCTCCTCCCTACACCTCCTCCCAGTAGCTGGACTATTAGCTGGGTGGTACACCAACTCCCTATACCTCCTCCCTATACCTCCTCCCTACACCTCCTCCCTATACCTCCTCCCTATAGCTGGACTGTTAGCTGGGTGGTACACCTCCTCCCTACACCTCCTCCCTATAGCTGGACTGTTAGCTGGGTGGTACACCTCCTCCCTACACCTCCTCCCTACACCTCCTCCCTATACCTCCTCCCTATAGCTGGACTGTTAGCTGGGTGGTACAGCTCCTCCGTACACCTCCTCCCTATACCTCCTCCCTATAGCTGGACTGTTAGCTGGGTGGTACACCTCCTCCCTACACCTCCTCCCTATAGCTGGACTGTTAGCTGGGTGGTACACCTCCTCCCTACACCTCCTCCCTATAGCTGGACTGTTAGCTGGGTGGTACACCTCCTCCGTACACCTCCTCCCTATATCTCCTCCCTATAGCTGGACTGTTAGGTGGGTGGTACACCTCCTCCCTACACCTCCTCCCTATAGCTGGACTGTTAGCTGGGTGGTACACCTCCTCCCTATACCTCCTCCCTATAGCTGGACTGTTAGCTGGGTGGTACACCTCCTCCCTACACCTCCTCCCTACACCTCCTCCCAGTAGCTGGACTATTAGCTGGGTGGTACACCAACTCCCTATACCTCCTCCCTATACCTCCTCCCTACACCTCCTCCCTATACCTCCTCCCTATAGCTGGACTGTTAGCTGGGTGGTACACCTCCTCCCTACACCTCCTCCCTATAGCTGGACTGTTAGCTGGGTGGTACACCTCCTCCCTACACCTCCTCCCTACACCTCCTCCCTATACCTCCTCCCTATAGCTGGACTGTTAGCTGGGTGGTACAGCTCCTCCGTACACCTCCTCCCTATACCTCCTCCCTATAGCTGGACTGTTAGCTGGGTGGTACACCTCCTCCCTACACCTCCTCCCTATAGCTGGACTGTTAGCTGGGTGGTACACCTCCTCCCTACACCTCCTCCCTATAGCTGGACTGTTAGCTGGGTGGTACACCTCCTCCGTACACCTCCTCCCTATACCTCCTCCCTATAGCTGGACTGTTAGGTGGGTGGTACACCTCCTCCCTACACCTCCTCCCTATAGCTGGACTGTTAGCTGGGTGGTACACCTCCTCCCTATACCTCCTCCCTATAGCTGGACTGTTAGCTGGGTGGTACACCTCCTCCCTACACCTCCTCCCTACACCTCCTCCCAGTAGCTGGACTATTAGCTGGGTGGTACACCAACTCCCTATACCTCCTCCCTATACCTCCTCCCTACACCTCCTCCCTATACCTCCTCCCTATAGCTGGACTGTTAGCTGGGTGGTACACCTCCTCCCTACACCTCCTCCCTACACCTCCTCCCTATAGCTGGACTGTTAGCTGGGTGGTAGACCTCCTCCCTACACCTCCTCCCTACACCTCCTCCCTATAGCTGGACTGTTAGCTGGGTGGTACACCTCCTCCCTACACCTCCTCCCTATACCTCCTCCCTACACCTCCTCCCTACACCTCCTCCCTATAGCTGGACTGTTAGCTGGGTGGTACACCTCCTCCCTACACCTCCTCCCTATACCTCCTCCCTATAGCTGGACTGTTAGCTGGGTGGTACACCTCCTCCCTATACCTCCTCCCTATACCTCCTCCCTATAGCTGGACTGTTAGCTGGGTGGTACACCTCCTCCCTATACCTCCTCCCTATAGCTGGACTGTTAGCTGGGTGGTACACCTCCTCCCTACACCTCCTCCCTATACCTCCTCCCTACACCTACTCCCTATAGTTGGACTGTTAGCTGGGTTGTACACCTCCTCCCTACACCTCCTCCCTATACCTCCTCCCTATAGCTGGACTGTTAGCTGGGTGGTACACCTCCTCCCTATACCTCCTCCCTATACCTCCTCCCTATACCTCCTCCCTATAGCTGGACTGTTAGCTGGGTGGTACACCTCCTCCCTATACCTCCTCCCTATAGCTAGACTGTTAGCTGGGTGGTACACCTCCTCCCTATACCTCCTCCCTATAGCTGGACTGTTAGCTGGGTGGTACACCTCCTCCCTACACCTTCTCCCTATAGCTGGACTGTTAGCTGGGTGGTACACCTACTCCCTACACCTCCTCCCTACACCTCCTCCCTATAGCTGGACTGTTAGCTGGGTGGTACACCTCCTCCCTACACCTCCTCCCTAAAGCTGGACTGTTAGCTGGGTGGTACACCTCCTCCCTATAGCTGGACTGTTAGCTGGGTGGTACACCTCCTCCCTATACCTCCTCCCTATACCTCCTCCCTACACCTCCTCCCTACACCTCCTCCCTACATACACCTCCTCCCTACACCTCCTCCCTACACCTCCTCCCTACACCTCCTCCCTAAAGCTGGACTGTTAGCTGGGTGGTACACCTCCTCCCTATAGCTGGACTGTTAGCTGGGTGGTACACCTCCTCCCTATACCTCCTCCCTATACCTCCTCCCTAAAGCTGGACTGTTAGCTGGGTGGTACACCTCCTCCCTATAGCTGGACTGTTAGCTGGGTGGTACACCTCCTCCCTATACCTCCTCCCTATACCTCCTCCCTAAAGCTGGACTGTTAGCTGGGTGGTACACCTCCTCCCTACACCTCCTCCCTACACCTCCTCCCTATACCTCCTCCCTATACCTCCTCCCTACACCTCCTCCCTACACCTCCTCCCTACATACACCTCCTCCCTACACCTCCTCCCTACACCTCCTCCCTACACCTCCTCCCTACACCTCCTCCCTACACCTCCTCCCTACACCTCCTCCCTACACCTCCTCCCTACATACACCTCCTCCCTACACCTCCTCCCTACATACACCTCCTCCCTACACCTACGAATCACTGATGCATTTAGTTAATGTCGTATGAAAATATTTGCCATATTAATCCATTTTCTAATAAGGTCCATTAGTTATCCACATTTAGGTCCATTAGTTATCCACATTTAGGTCCATTAGTTATCCACATTTAGGTCCATTAGTTATCCACATTTAGGTCCATTAGTTATCCACATTTAGGTCCATTAGTTATCCACATTTAGGTCCATTAGTTATCCACATTTAGTTGATTTCCTGCTACATTTTTAAATATTGTTGAATTTGGTTTTAATGTCGACCGTCTGGATTCTGTGATTCTCTGCAGATTTTAAATGGTATTCTAGTTATTCTGATGGTATTCCCACATCATGACTACTGCTGTAGAGCTTTCCAGAACACCTTCAGGCGATGTGATGTGGTGTCGAAAGAACATAATGATAGCTTTCGTGGGGCGTTAGTTAGCCTAGTGGTGAGTGTTGGACTAGTAACCGAAAGGTTGCAAGATCGAATCCCTGATCTCACAAGGTAAAAATCTGTCATTCTGTCCCTGAACAAGGCAGTTAACCCACTGTTCCTAGGCCGTCGTGGAAAATAAGAATTTGTTCTTAACTGACTTGAACATGGATGATGTGCCTGACTGTAGTCTTCACTACTGGATAATGTCCCGACCCCTGACCCAGTGTTGTCTGCTGTACGATGATGTCCCGACCCCTGACCCAGTGTTGTCTGCTGTACGATGATGTCCCGACCCCTGACCCAGTGTTGTCTGCTGTACGATGATGTCCCGACCCCTGACCCAGTGTTGTCTGCTGTACGATGATGTCCCGACCCCTGACCCAGTGTTGTCTGCTGTACGATGATGTCCCGACCCCTGACCCAGTGTTGTCTGCTGTACGATGATGTCCTGACCCCTGACCCAGTGTTGTCTGCTGTACGATGATGTCCTGACCCCTGACCCAGTGTTGTCTGCTGTACGATGATGTCCTGACCCCTGACCCAGTGTTGTCTGCTGTACGATGATGTCCTGACCCCTTAACTCTCACTCTCTTTCTCCAGATGACCTGTCTTGTGTCATGTCCCAGTGGTCTGCTAGTCATTGGCCACCTCCTCGCACTATCCTCCGTCAACACCCAGTCAGAGATATGGACCAATGAAGGTAAGAGACACTAACCTAACCCTTACAGCTCCCCTGTAAGATATGGACCAATGATGTAAAGACAGACTCATCCCTAAATCAGCCATACTGTGTAACAGAGCTGTAGTCCCTGTTACTACCGGTTACCCCCCGATACTCTACCCTGCACCTTAGAGACTGTTACTACCGGCTACCACCCGATACTCTACCCTGCACCTTAGAGACTGTTCCTACCGGCTACCCCGATACTCTACCCTGCACCTTAGAGCCTGTTACTACCGGCTACCACCCGGTACTCTACCCTGCACCTTAGAGACTGTTACTACTGGCTACCACCCGGTACTCTACCCTGCACCTTAGAGACTGTTACTACCGGCTACCCCCCGATACTCTACACTGCACCTTAGAGACTGTTACTACCGGCTACCCCCCGGTACTCTACCCTGCACCTTAGAGACTGTTACTACCGGCTACCCCCCGGTTCTCTACCCTGCACCTTAGAGACTGTTACTACTGGCTACCACCCGGTACTCTACCCTGCATCTTAGAGACTGTTACTACCGGCTACCACCCGGTTCTCTACCCTGCACCTTAGAGACTGTTGCCCATAGTCATTGGTCACTTTAATCATGTTTATAGTGCCTTCAGAAAGTTTTCACACCCTGTGACGTTTTTTACAAATTGTTGTGTTAAAGATTGGGATTAAAATTGAGATTTTGAGTAAAAGTCTAAAAGTATCTGGTTTCAACTGTCCTAAATGCAGTGGTGGAAAAAGTACTCAATATCATTCCTTACCAAGCAAACCTTTCTGTTTTTCTATTTGATTTACAGACTGTTACAGGTTTTGCTTTCTCCGTTTATATTTAGAGATTGCACGTTCAACGTAGGGCGCACAGATTGGCGTCAACTCATTACTAATGGTTTACACCTCTGCTGGCATGTCCAGCTTGTTAGTCGGAAGGGGTTTCACCTGTGCTTGCTCAGGTGATATTTAGGAGTGGCTGGCCCAGGTGATATTTAGGAGTGGCTGGCCCAGGTGATATTTAGGAGTGGCTGGCTCAGGTGATATTTAGGAGTGGCTGGCTCAGGTGATATTTAGGAGTGGCTGGCTCAGGTGATATTTAGGAGTGGCTGGCTCAGGTGATATTTAGGAGTGGCTGGCTCAGGTGATATTTAGGAGTGGCTGGCTCAGGTGATATTTAGGAGTGGCTGGCTCAGGTGATATTTAGGAGTGGCTGGCCCAGGTGATATTTAGGAGTGGCTGGCTCAGGTGATATTTAGGAGTGGCTGGCTCAGGTGATATTTAGGAGTGGCTGGCTCAGGTGATATTTAGGAGTGGCTGGCCCAGGTGATATTTAGGAGTGGCTGGCTCAGGTGATATTTAGGAGTGGCTGGCTCAGGTGATATTTAGGAGTGGCTGGCTCAGGTGATATTTAGGAGTGGCTGGCTCAGGTGATATTTAGGAGTGGCTGGCTCAGGTGATATTTAGGAGTGGCTGGCTCAGGTGATATTTAGGAGTGGCTGGCCCAGGTGATATTTAGGAGTGGCTGGCTCAGGTGATATTTAGGAGTGGCTGGCTCAGGTGATATTTAGGAGTGGCTGGCCCAGGTGATATTTAGGAGTGGCTGGCCCAGGTGATATTTAGGAGTGGCTGGCCCAGGTGATATTTAGGAGTGGCTGGCCCAGGTGATATTTAGGAGTGGCTGGCCCAGGTGATATTTAGGAGTGGCTGGCCCAGGTGATATTTAGGAGTGGCTGGCCCAGGTGATATTTAGGAGTGGCTGGCCCAGGTGATATTTAGGAGTGGCTGGCCCAGGTGATATTTAGGAGTGGCTGGCCCAGGTGATATTTAGGAGTGGCTGGCCCAGGTGATATTTAGGAGTGGCTGGCCCAGGTGATATTTAGGAGTGGCTGGCCCAGGTGATATTTAGGAGTGGCTGGCCCAGGTGATATTTAGGAGTGGCTGGCCCAGGTGATATTTAGGAGTGGCTGGCCCAGGTGATATTTAGGAGTGGCTGGCCCAGGTGATATTTAGGAGTGGCTGGCCCAGGTGATATTTAGGAGTGGCTGGCCCAGGTGATATTTAGGAGTGGCTGGCCCAGGTGATATTTAGGAGTGGCTGGCCCAGGTGATATTTAGGAGTGGCTGGCCCAGGTGATATTTAGGAGTGGCTGGCCCAGGTGATATTTAGGAGTGGCTGGCCCAGGTGATATTTAGGAGTGGCTGGCCCAGATTATATTTAGGAGTGGCTGGCCCAGATGATATTTAGGAGTGGCTGGCCCAGGTGATATTTAGGAGTGGCTGGCCCAGGTGATATTTAGGAGTGGCTGGCCCAGGTGATATTTAGGAGTGGCTGGCCCAGGTGATATTTAGGAGTGGCTGACCCAGGTGATATTTAGGAGTGGCTGGCCCAGGTGATATTTAGGAGTGGCTGGCCCAGGTGATATTTAGGAGTGGCTGGCCCAGGTGATATTTAGGAGTGGCTGGCCCAGGTGATATTTAGGAGTGGCTGGCCCAGGTGATATTTAGGAGTGGCTGGCCCAGGTGATATTTAGGAGTGGCTGGCCCAGGTGATGTTTAGGAGTGGCTGGCCCAGGTGATGTTTAGGAGTGGCTGGCCCAGGTGATGTTTAGGAGTGGCTGGCCCAGGTGATGTTTAGGAGTGGCTGGCCCAGGTGATGTTTAGGAGTGGCTGGCCCAGGTGATGTTTAGGAGTGGCTGGCCCAGGTGATGTTTAGGAGTGGCTGGCCCAGGTGATATTTAGGAGTGGCTGGCCCAGGTGATATTTAGGAGTGGCTGGCCCAGGTGATATTTAGGAGTGGCTGGCCCAGGTGATATTTAGGAGTGGCTGGCCCAGGTGATATTTAGGAGTGGCTGGCCCAGGTGATATTTGGCCCAGGTGATATTTAGGTGTGGCTGGCCCAGGTGATATTTAGGAGTGGCTGGCCCAGGTGATATTTAGGAGTGGCTGGCCCAGGTGATATTTAGGTGTGGCTGGCCCAGGTGATATTTAGGAGTGGCTGGCCCAGGTGATATTTAGGAGTGGCTGGCCCAGATGATATTTAGGTGTGGCTGGCCCAGGTGATATTTAGGTGTGGCTGGCCCAGGTGATATTTAGGAGTGGCTGGCCCAGGTGATATTTAGTTGTGGCTGGCCCAGGTGATATTTAGTTGTGGCTGGCCCAGGTGATATTTAAGTGTGGCTGGCCCAGGTGATATTTAGGAGTGGCTGGCCCAGGTGATATTTAGTTGTGGCTGGCCCAGGTGATAT